>NC_079222.1:32111812-32189629 GCF_029633865.1 Lampris incognitus
CTCTTCTATCATAGCAACACAAAACCCTTTGAGTTTCAAGAGACTGTCCGTTTCTGTGACATGCAACTACCTGCTTTCACACAGCAGTGTGTTTAGCTGGCTGGGAGGGAGAAATGAGAGCAGTTGCACTTCTGCTTTGAAAAATGTCAGCGGTCCAGCCGACAGTCTTTTCATGTGTTTGGAAATCAAGTGATAAGCTTATTGAGGTGTTTGTGGGCTTAACCTCTGCATACTTTCAACAAGTTAACTTGACTGTACATCCTTATTTGCTTCATTCCTTGCTCTGGAACAGATTTGTTTCTTCGTTCATCAAAAAATGTAGAAACAGCACAGTCAGATTACATTTTTGTCATCTGTTGAGCTGTTTGTGCTCAGTTTAGCTTTATTGTCAGGGTATTTCTTTAACAGCTTTGGAACGAGGCAGTCTATACCTGCCGGGACTCAATGGGAGTACTTGAATTTGGGTTACGTCTTACTCCTTTTTTATTTTTTTTCAAACTATTTTTATTGATATTTGTTAACATTGTAAACAATATTTTCTGTTGTTTCAACATTTTTTTTCCCATCCGTTATCTTAAACCGCTTATCCTGCTCTCAGGGTTGTGGGGATGCTGGAGCCTATCCCAGCAGTCCTTGGGCGGCAGACGGGGAGACACCCTGGACAGGCTGCCAGGCCAGCTTCACTGAGTTATACTCTGGAACTGTAATGTCTCAATATGGTCAAAGAGGGGTTGCCATATTTTGAACTATTTAGCCGTAGACCCACGTAGTGTGTATTTGATCTTTTCGAATCTAATAAAATGAAGAACATCTCTGATCCAAGCCTCATGCGATGGAGGAGAGGATGACGTCCAACGAAGTAATATCCGTCTTCTAGCTAATAGAGTCAAGAAGGCCACAATGTCTGCTTTAATTTTTGGCAGGACCACTCTATCTGGTATTACCCCAAAGAGTGCTGTTAATGCAACTGGATTAAAGGGCACCCGAAGTACCCCTGATAATGTTTCAAAATATTGGACCAATAGCTATGAAGAGATGGAGCTTGGAGATGAGCTCCATAGGAGCTTGGTGACACCTGTCGCAGACCGGGTTAATATGAGGGTAAATTTGAGAAAGTCTGAGTTTTGTCCAGTGAGTGCGGTGTATCATTGGATTAGACCATGTTTTACACATATAGATGAAGAGTGGACCCGGAGAAGAATATCATCCCATAGGTCAGTGTTAATTTCTTCACCTATATCCTGCTCCTCCAAGATGCTTTGACAGCTAACAATGAGGAGCTCTGAAGAGAGAAAATTCTCTCATATCCACATGATATGATACCTGTTGAGCGGCATGGTGGCGCAGTCGTTAGCGCGGTCGCCTCTCAGCAATAAGATCCTGGGTTCGAGCCCCGGGGTAGTCCAACCTTGGGGGTTGTCCTGGGTCATCCTCTGTGTGGAGTTTGCATATTCTCCCTGTGTTTGCGTGGGTTTCCTCCGGGTGCTCCGGTTTCCTTCCACAGTCCAAAGACGTGTAGGTCAGGTGAATCAGCTGTACTAAATGGTCCCTAGGTATGAATTTGTGTGAGTGTCGGCCATGTGATGGGACTAGCAGCCTGTCCAGGGTGTCTCCCCGCCTGCCGCTCAATGACTGCTGGGATAGGCTCCAGCATCCCTGTGACTTTGAGCAGGATAAGCGGTGTAGATGATGGATGGATGGATGATACCTGTTGATGTAGGGGGTGATGATAAAAATCAATGGAGGGGCTTTATGGGCTGAGAGGGAAATTGGGAGCTCGTGACACGGGCAAAACGTCAAACCTGTCGATATGTAAAAACTAATTTTTCTCTTCCCTCTACCATATCTACCATGTCATCCACCCCCTTTCTTCTCCTTTATTTTTTTCTCTTGCTCATGTGCCTCAATATTTCACCCATCCTCCTCCTTCTTGCCTGTCTTTCCTCCCTCCCTTCCTCCCTCCACCAGTACCACAGTGACTTTGTGAACGACAGGCTGAATGTTCCAGTCAGCCACGAGGCTCTTCAAGAGTGTTTGGGTCTGGTTGTGCTAGACATGATGAGGCTCGCCAAGGAGAGTGGCCAGTCGCCCGTGGACATCTACAACGATACCAGGTAAGACAAAATGCACACATTTGCAAGCACATGGACATAAACATAAGCAATTCTGGAACACATAAGGAAGCATGAAGGCATATCTCCGCACAGCTGTGTGTGTATGCTACACAGACAATTATCCAACTGTTGCAGTGGAAGTACACATACAAAAGAGCAAACCCAGCGTGTCAGATCAGTTTGACAGACTCAACAGGACATTGGATGCCATTGTGTTCATTGGGTCCCCCAATGGCACAAAGACAGTTTAAATATGTGCGCTCATGCAACAGAATAAAAGAATTAGATTTCACGGTGTGAGTGAGATAATGTCTTAAATCAAAAACGTGTGCTTGAAATCTGATCTTCAGTCAGCATTTGTCTAAAGATTAAACTAATGCGCTATGTCTTTACATACAATGTTCAGTGTCCTTTTCTGCCTCCCCTCCTCACCCAGCACTCAATGTGGGAACATTAATAATGATATTGTCAGGATAGCTACATCTATAACTGCTGCATTATGTAATGATTATTCTCTCGCTCTTTTTTTGGAGCGCCCCCATAATATCATAGATTAAGCAAACAAATTCTGTTCTTGACATGGCTCTCTTTTCCACTGTTCTCTTTGTATCTCTCTCTCTCTCTATCGCTCTCTCTCTCTCTCTCTGTCCATCTGTCTGTCACCCCCCCTCCTCTGTATTCTCTTCTTAATTCTGTCATCTTCGTCTCATATTTCTCTTACCCCCCCAACCTTCCATACCCGTAGCTACAAGTCCTTCCTGCCAGCAGGCATGCGAGCCCACATCCAGGAGTATAACATTGTGACCCGGAAGCGGATCCGCCATCGCTTCAGAAAGTTTATTCGGCGGTTCAGCGAATGCGACACTACCCTGTGTGACCTGAAGTTCATATATCTGACAAGCCTCGAGACACTCCTGCCCTCTCTTTACTCCGAGCGCTTCCTGGTCACAGACCTCTCGGGCCGTGAGGTTTCCATCACTGTCACCGGAAATGATGGCATCCAGTGGTCAGACGGGAACGAGGAGGAGCTGAAGGTGAGAGGGAAATGTCATGTTGCTGTACTGGTGCGCTGACACGTCTGTCACCAACCGATCCGTACCACCTGCCGGGTCTGCACCATGCATGCACACCATTGTGTACAAATTATGATAGTTAATGCAGATTACTCCTGTAATGCCCACTCTGTACACAACGTGACATTTTACAATGATGCTTGTCACAGCCGACCTGTACCACACATTATTTAAGGGAAATAAGGAATGGGATTTACAGGAAAAACACGTTCACCGTCCATTTGCCAAAAGTTAGCAGTTTTACATAAATCAGATAAGTATCAGGTATCTAAAGTTAAAGCTGCATTATTCTTGATAAGCAACAGTTTTGATATTAACTGTGAATCAAATGACTCCCTGTAGGGACGGAAGGGGTGGAAAGTTGAGTGTGTGTTTTGAATCTCTGTAGCACTGCCGTTTTCCATCTTGTGGTCAAATATTGTATAACAGCTTTAATTGTTCTTTTGGGGTATTTAAGAGAGAGTAGTGACTCACAACAGTGTCAGTCTGCCCCTTAGATTAATTTCTAGACTCCTCACCTTGTGCTTTCTAGTAGTGTGTAATATTTCATGGCACGAGATGATAACAGACCTTGGCCCAGTCTGGCATGCCAACCCAATGGTGCAGTGACAACCTTCATGTACCCACCATTTACTGTTCAGTTTAATAGTTAAATTCCTCGTTTTTGTTAATGGTTGAGTCAGATGTTCCTCTTGCAAAACGGGCATGATTAAAGTTAAAGCTTTACATCTTGCAAGATTATTTTTCCCAATAATATTAGCTGTGTGTCGTGCATAGCACAAAATCTAAATCTAAATGAGGAAGTTTCATTTCATCAGGTATTCAGCAGATCAGGAAGTTTAGAAAGCAGTACATTTGCAGAATGGTTTGGGCAGTGAAGTAAAACGTGGTATTCTGTATGCATATGTGGCACTGACACGCGTATACGGATTGGCCAGAAGGATCAGGAAGTAACAATACCACCACAAGAGACAGCTGCAATATCATGCCGTTTTAGCCGGCTGCAGGTTCTAGTCTTTCCCAAAAGATGGAGCTCCTTTGCTAGGTTTTAGAAAGCAACGTGTAGTATGTGTTTCTATGTTTACATGTATTAGACACTTGGCAGTGCATTTTCATGAATGTCTTGCAGCTGAATTTGTGTTGCTTTAGTTTAGCTGCATTTGTGTTGGTTCAGTTTAGCTGCTGAGATGGCACAGCCATACATTCAGACAGTAAAACATCAACGTGGTATTTTGTACGCTGTCTCTGTCTCATACAGACATACTGTGACTTCCCTGAGGTGATTCACATCACCATCAAACAGGCCAATGAGGAGAGTTCTTCAGAAAGCCAGATTGTTACCCTCACCAGACAGGACAACCAGATCCTGGTATAGTATGGTCTCCTCTTTACTCTATAATAATCTACACTAATACACTGTGAAAAAAACCAAATGCTCAGTGTCTGGCTAGTGGCTGCAGTAACAGAGTAATCAGTAATTAATTCTTTAGGTAAGAGCAATTGTATCAAATCTATTTTGGACATGACACAGAACAGTGCAAAATTTTCACAATTATAGCAATACACAGGTCCTCTGGTATTTTTTTTCCCTTTTTTGTATTCAAACTGAGTTGATCCTATAAAAATATATGTCAGTACAGAATGTGAGAGTAAGACAGGCTCAGCAGTTCAAGGCCGGTAAAACATACACTTAGGCCATTCAAATGGCAAGTCATTTGCCCAACTGGGTCAGCTGTTTGAAGAAAGCTTGTGGTCTTACTATTTCTCACCTAAGGATAATAATAATGATAAATCAAACTTATATAGCGCATTTCTAACATTCGAAGTCACTTTACAATAAATGGGTTGAAACAAGACAACAGATAAACATAGCATAAACATACAGAGTGGATGGGAAGGGGGGCTACAAGAGAAGCAGAAGCGACACACAACATCAGCAGTACTCTCCAACTTAAACAGATACAGAAGGGCAAGAAAAACAAAAAACAACAGCACCGTGGAATAAGCCTATTGTCATTACATGTGTGTTCTCTCATTGGTCCAGTTTCTTCTAAAATGTGTGTGGGGAGGACACAGCGATGAGTAAATCAAACTATCAAACAAAGTATAAAAGAGGCTGTTTAGTTATTCCTCTAAGAAGGTTCCCTTAGGCAAGACAAGGCAAATTTATTTATATAGCACCTTTTTTTACACAAATATAACCCAAAGTGTTTTACAAAAGGCACAAAAAGCCCACAGTAGGCATAAAAAGCATAACTGCAATAAAAGTAAAGAAACTGAAAAAAGAAGGAATATATTTAAGAGGAAACAATTAAACAAGAAAGTGATAATAACAGTTCCTGGGGCATTACTTATTAAAAATATGAAAAGATTAAACTCCTCCTCTCTGGCCTTGGATTAAAATGGTATCAGACAACTGAAGTGCTGTTTTGTGTAATGTAGTGATGGACACAAGTTTTTAACCTGGAGTTAAATGTACTCAAGATTGGTGCAAATCTACTCTCTTAAGGTAGTTTGTTCTAATTGTGAGTTTTATTATGTGCTGTACCATGTTTGGTTTTAACCCTGGGAACTACTAGTAGAGCAGCCTTAGATGACCTAAGAAGTCTGGAAGGTTCATATTCTGAAAGCAGGTCCGTGCTGTACTTCGTCTCTGAATCATTAAGAGATTTATGAACAAGTAGCAGTATTTCAAAATTGATTTTGTGGAAGCCAGTGAATGGATCTGAGAACTGGAGTTATGTGTTCAGTCTTCCTAGTCCTTGACAGAACTCTAGCAGCAGTATGGGCTGTAGCTGTTTGGTTGCTTTTTTGGGGGGAGACCAGAAAAAAAGACCATTATAATAATCTTATCTACTGGAACTTAAGGAATGAGTTTCTAAAGTCTTCTTTGGACAGGAATCCTCTTATTCTTGCTATGTTTTTAAGATGGTAATATGCCAACGTTGCTACTGTTTTTAATTTGTGGCTATCAAGATTTATTTGAGTCTGTAATTATGCCCGGATGTTTAGTTTGGCCTGTAGTCTAGATTGACAGGGATTCAAGGTGAGCAAAAATTTTCAGCCTCTCTTTCCTAGGGCCAAAGACAGTGGTCTCAATTTTATATTTGTTAAATTGGAGAAAATTCTGGGAGATACAGTCATTAATTTGTTTCAAGTACTGACGTAACAAACTATGGGGCCATAATCACTTAGTGAGGGAGCTATGTATATTTGAGTATCATCTGCATAGCTGAGGTAAGTAACTTTGTTGTGTTGCAGAACTTGACCAAATGGACCAAGTCAGTAAAGTTTGGACAATACTGGCTCAAGGATTGAGCTATGGGGGACCCTGCAGATCCTTTTCCTGTGATCAGATACATAGCAGCCAATTGAACCAAAGTAGTCACTATGTTGACAATATTATTTGAACCAATTTAGGACGATTCAGGAAATCCCAACATAGTTCCCCAGAACTTTCTAGAAATAGTGCATGGTCGACAGTGTCAAAAGCGGCACTATGATTAAGTAGCATTAAGCCTGAGGTGTTGCTAAAGTAGATGTTTGGATGAATGTCATTTAAAACCTTAATAAGTGCAGTTTCAGTGCGGGCCTGAGATCCTGAAATTATCCAGCAATCCATTTGATGTTAAGAAGCGACAACTTGTTGAAGAACAACCTTTCAATAATTTACTCCTGAAAGGTAAATTTGAAATAAGCCCGTAGTAGCTAATTACAGAGGCATCCAGGTTACACTTTTTTTTAAGGGAGGCTTAATGACAGCAGTTTTTAAGGAAAAAAAAAGAACCACATCCTGTTTTGTCCAAGATCGTCACTCGATGGCCTGCTGGAAGGGACAGCTGCCCTCCCGGATCATTATTATCCTGACCTTAAGCACACTAAGACCATGCCTAAACTCAAGTTGAAGGTTTCTGCGAGTGTGCCACCAGACTACGTGGTCTGCTGAGAGGTCATGACAGCTAGCTAGGGGAAAGGACCATCCCCTTCACGGACTTAACCAATGAGCATTGCGATCCTTTCGTGGTTCCTTGCCTGTACCGTGGGACTGTTTCATGTTTCCGTAATTACTATTAAGTAAATAAGATAGGAAGTCCCACTTGCATTTCCATCTAACACCGTGACTTTTCCCTTTGAATGACCTTCAGTGGTCATACCCAGGTCATGGTGTATTAAGAGGGTTGTTACTCAGAAATGGATTAGAATAGACGGTGGATTTCTGTTATTGACAGATATGAAATTATGGGTTTCATTCAACTCTGTGACCTTCAATCAAACTCAACATTACAGATTTTCAGAGTAAAGTAAATGTGTAAATGATGTTGTCATTATATGACTTTTTACATGCCAGGCTATAGCCAGCCACTCTCAAAATGATGAAGGTTGTGATGGTTATACTGTCAAAAGAGTCAAGAAAATAGTCTACCAGGTGTAGGGGTAGGTAGCGTAGGGGTCTATTCTGTTGCCTACTAACACAGGGATCGCTGATTCGAATCCCCCTGTTACCTCTGGCTTGGTCGGGCATCCCTATAGACACAAATTGGCCGTGTCTGCGGGTGGGAAGCCAGATGTGGGTTTATGTCCTGGTCGCTGTGCTAGCGCCTCCTATGGAGGACCCTGCAAATCCTTTTCCTGTGATCAGATACATAGCAGCCAATTGAACCAAAGTAGTCACCATGTTGAAAATATTATTTGAACCAATTTAGGACGATTCAGGAAATCCCAACGTAGTTCCCCAGATCTTTCTAGAAATTATAAGTGGTCAACAGTGTCAAAAGCAGCACTATGAGTAAGTAGCATTAAGACTGAGGTACTGCCAGAGTTGGTGTTTGGATGAATGTCATTTAAAACCTTAATAAGTGCAGTTTCCGTGCTGTGGTGGGCCTGAGATCTTGATTGGAAATTATCCAGCAATCTATTTGATGTTAAGAAGCTACAAACTTGTTGAAGGACAACCTTTCAACAATTTTACTCATGAAAGGTAAATTTGAAATAAGCCCATAGTAGCTAATTACAGAGGCATCCAGGTTACACTTTTTTAAGAGAGGCTCAATGACAGCAGTTTTTAAGGCATTTGGAAAATTATCTGTGAGAAGAGAAGCACTAACCATTTGCAATAGATCCCTTGGCAAGGCAGCTGAAAATATTTTTTACTCAGGCTTGATGGAATAGGATCAATAGAGTAGGTGGATGGATTAAGAGAAAGCACAATTTCCTTGAATAATTTGTAGCCAATGGCATCAAATTGTGATATGGATGCCAAGCTTTTATACAAATGTATAGGTGGTCAAAGGTTTTTTCCTGCTGCAGCGTTGCTGATGACGTATTGTTTTCAATTTTATTGCTAAGAAGGGCAGAAAATTCATTTTATTTGATAGTGGAAAGAAATTCAGGTGGTATAGTTGTTGGGGAATTTGTCAGCTCATCAACATTAGAAAATAAAATATGTGCATTGTTAATTTTTTTTTTTTTTTGTGTAATGACTGAAGTGAAAAAGCATTGCCTAGCCTTTCTCAATTCTAGGCTATAGATGCATGGTATGGTGTATGTGAAGCTTTGTTTTCTGCCATTAATACTCATATTTCTCCAAGGGGCTTTTTGCTTACCAGAGAATCGTTTAGCATTAAAATTATTTATCTGTTACTGCAACATGTTATGGCAGTTGTATGTGACCCATACTAGTGACAAACACACACAATGCTTTGCTGAATGACAACATTCAGCAGGACTAAGGTTTTATGTCAGTAAAACAGGCAGATGACGATCCTCCATGAGATCTAACAAAATCATTTCAGTACAGGTGAATTCAAAGATTTACTAGCATCACAGATTTAGTTCATGTTACTGCTTGGTTACATTTATAGAAAAATAGAAACTTAAGTTGTGAAGGCTCACTCATCAATACAATAAATGCAATTGAGTTTTAAAAATCAAATATTGCAAATCCATTCAAAGATGATCAATCAATACCTGATATATATATATATATATATATATATATATATATATATATATATATATATATATATATATATATATACACATATGAGCAGAACAGACATTCTGGCTTAACCAGACATGCAAAGATTTTCCTAACATTTAATATTTCACATCTCACCACCTTAGAGGACATTGTCTGTGCAAGGTTCGGTTGTGTTTAATTATAAAAACTAGTAGTTGGCAGAAAAGCTACAAGCCATTGAACTTTGCTTGCTCTTTCTGACTCTCTCTTCATCCCCCTTCTTCACTGTCTTTTACTTTCGGACCGTAAAGGAATTGGAATTCCATTCACGGTCAGAGGCGCTATCGTTTGTGTCATTGGTGGATGGGTACTACAGACTAGTGGCGGATGCCCACAGCTACCTGTGTAAAGAGGTTGTTCCACCTAGACTTCTGGAAGCCATTCAGAGTCACTGCCATGGTCCTGTGTCGTAAGTCAGAAACCCCAATGACAAACACACACACACACACACACACACACACACACACACACACAAACACATACACAAAATGATGAGTCCTATTGGAATTATTTCAGGACTACTGCAGTAGGTGCATGTTGTACATCAAGGATGGGCAACATGATCCAGAAAGGGCGGTGTTCCAACCAAGCAGTTACGCACCTGATTCTATTAGTAAACATGTAGCCTTTGCTAAGGACTTTGATTTATAGACTCAGTCGTGTAACTTCTTGGTTGGAACAAAGACCTCCACCCACACCGGCCCTTTCTGGGTCATGTTGCCCATCCCTGTTGTACATTACCGTGCATTTCAGACACCTGTGGCACAGACATTTCATGAGAACTCGTTCTTATTCACATACTTTCACACCCAAACAAGCATATACATGCAGTATAATAACTCACTAAGTGATCAGATATGTTCATGCTCACTTACTGATATACTTAGTTACATGCATACTCGTACTGCTTTGATTATACACACGTTCAACTGACTGAGCTTTACCATTCTGTGTTTTTGCATATAGGATGGAATTTGCAACTGCTAAACTACGCCGCTCTGGCAACCACCAAGGCTTCTATATCCTTCACTGCAGCCCCAGAGACTACAACACATATTTCATGTCTTTCGTTGTTGGGGTATGTTGTGCCAATGATTAGGGAGGAAGAGTAAGGTTGTGACTGAGCCAGTCCTCTGTGGTCAGATAACTAAAATTCATACTAAAACATGGATCTATTCACACATTAGCGTTATAATTATAGTATTATCAAGCCATACTTCAGAGCGATTTGACCGACACATTTCTGTAATGATAATAATGAATCAAACTTATACGGCGCTTTTCTGGCACTTAAAGTTGCTTTACAATAAACGGGTGAAACAAGACAACAGGTAAACATAACACAGACATACAGGGGTGGATGGGAAGGGGGGCTACGAGAGGGAGAAGCGGCAGCCACACACGACGCCAGCAGTACTCTCCGACTCAAACAGATACAGAAGGGCAAGGAAAACACAAAACAACAGCACTGTGGACGTTGATTTTCTGTAGGGGTTTACTCCCGTAGCCTATTCCTTCCCCGAGGTATCCACCAGGCAGTGGCACTCTTTAACCCATAGCTGGGGGCTGGTTCATGGGCATCAGGGAATATCCACACACCGGTGGGCTTGCGTATCGCACAACTAGGGGCCATACCTCCTCCGAGTCCCTTGTACTTCAGCCAGAGTCCAAGGTCTACCCGGTTACCATGAGTCACCACGGGGGGGGGGGGGTGCGCTACACAGGGCTTGCTGTTGGAGAAGCTATGTATTGACAGGGAGAGACTTGCATGCTTGGCTCTCCTGTTCGCATTATTGCTAGCCAGCGGTGAAGGTTGAGAGTGAGACGTGACAGGCACAGAACACTACACCAACACACTAGACGCTTCACAACAGCCCCACTTCTTACACAAGAATATCAGACACAAGTGATACAGAAATGAACTGCATATCTCCATGTCATGAGATGGTGACTAAGAGATGCATTCATTCAGGGAGTGTGCATTCAAGTAAATAATTTTTTTCTGACCTTTTAGCAAGAAAATGACATTTTATTACAATTGCAGCTTTATTTTACATTTATGCTTTGCAGTCAATCATGAAGGTTCTAATTATTTTCATATAACTTTACAAATACACCTTTGATTCAACACAGCCCACCTTCATAGGAAGTTAGTAATTGCTGTTCATTTGACTCAGCTTATGCTTCACCCCGGCTAACAACTAAATGCCCTTCTACCCACTAGCTCCCAAACTAATTTACATATGAGCTCACACTGTTTATGGCATCATCGCAACATTTCTTAAACATAATGAAGTGCTTTGGCATAGTAAACACATTTGCGTGACTTCATATTCAGTGATAGCTGCATCATGAGCATGGGCTGATTAGCTGTTTCTGTCAAGTGAGCAAGCTGTCTGTCGTTTACACTTACTGGCTGTCAAAATCATCCACAGTCTTATCAACACGGGGTTCGCTGGTTCGAATCCCCGTGTTATCTCCGGCTTGGTCGGGCGTCCCTACAGACACAATTGGCTGTGTCTAAGGCTGGGAAGCTAGATTTGAGTATGTGTCCTGGTCGCTGCACTAGCGCCTCCTCTGGTCGGTCGGGGTGCCTGTTCGGGGAGGGGGGGTTGGGGTGGACTGGAGGGAATAGCGTGATCCTCCCACATGCTACATCCCCCTGGCGACACTTCACTGTCAGGTGAAAAGTAGGGGGTGGCGACTCCACATGTATCAGAGGAGGAATGTGGTAGTGTACAGCCCTCCCCGGCTCGGCAGAGGGGGTGGAGCAAGGATCGGTATAGTTTGGAAAATAGGGTAATTGGCCAAGTACAACTGGGGAGAAAAAGGGGGGGGAAAAAATCTGCAATCTTGGGGGTGGACACGTTCTATATATTGGATTGTTTATGTTAAACACTAGAGGGAGCAATAACCCTTTATTTCTCACAAAAAATTTAGATATCAAATGTTGACCCGTCGAACATGAATAGCCACAAAGAACAGCTCTTGAAGAGCCACCAGTAGTACACAGGTCACACCTTTTCACTGGAAAGTATCTGTGGGCTTAGGTCCAAGTCGAGAGTTTGTCAACACGCTCTATGTCACGCTGCCATAGTAGTTCATTATTACTTGTCTGTTCTCAGTGTGACGCAATGGTGGACTATAAGCACTGCCTGATCTTGAAGAGTGAGTCTGGCCAGTACATCTGGAGTAGCACCAAGAAGAGTTTTGACTCACTGAGGGAACTTGTGCAACACTGTCAAAAGGAGGCACACCGCACTGATGGACACACGTTCCACTTCACCAAGGGCTTCCCGCCGAGTGCCCGAGGTCAGAACTGTCACGCACCCCCACACAGCGAGGCCAGAAATACACACTGGTGAACATGTAGGCTATAGTTCTACCATTACATTAGCACTCCCTTCAGTAATAAAATGCTGTCATTTATGGTTCACGTGACGTTAAGAACTGGAGAGCAAATCTCATACTTTTGGACTATTGAAATTCTAACGTTTATTAAGAACAAAATTAAATGACAATTGTAATATTGTTTTTTTTTAATTTGAGGGGAATTTGTTAGCTGGTCTGTCACTTCAGTCAGTAATACATATACAGGCAAAACACAAGCTGATAGGTATGAAGAAAAAATGACAGGTGTTGATCTCTCTACCTTTTTCCTTAGACAAGTCTAACCTGTTGGTGTGTAGACAAAACCAGGCCACAGAGGTTCCTCTTTCCCCATCCCTCCAAAAACACAGCATCAGCCAGATGGTTTTCCATAAGATCCGGAAGGAGGACCTTGTCATTGTGAGACACTCATTAATTATCTTTCTTCTAGATAGACAAAACATACTAAAGTTTGTAGTAGAGTTTGTAGGGGGAGGGGAAAAAAAGTCTCCTGCTTCAAGGGAACCTGGCTAAGCAATGACCAGCCCTGCTTGAGCTCTCCTTTTGCAGCTTGGTAACTTAAGAATACAAATTGGGCCTCATAAAAGAAAATTCTCTATCTGTCGATGTCCAGCTGAGCTGAACCTCAGTGTTGTGATGCTAGTTTAATAATCCCCCATGCCACCAGCGTACCCCCCCCCACTCCATTGACCATATCTAATGACCTTATCATCATGAAAGCTGAATGAGTCTGGAGTCCTGTGCTGTACTCTTCTCCCCAGAACAACAGTCTTGGCCAGGGGACCTTTACGAAGATCTTCTGCGGTGTAAGGCAGGAGCTGGCGGATTATGGGGAGATGCATCAGATGGACGTCATAGTCAAGATCCTGGACAAGTCTAACCGCAACTACTCTGAGGTCGGCTCTTTTAGTGGGTTAATGAGTGGGAGATGGTGCTGCTCTTTTTATTGTTGGTCTTCATACTAGTAGAGGTAAAATTACCTTAGAAAAGGATAATTTATTTCTTATCCCTTTTGTGGTCCGCACATTCTGTATACTGCCCTTGTTTGAAGGGTCATTTATGACCCGCCTTCATTAAGCCTCTAAATTAAAGCAACTTAATTTCATTTTAAAACCCCAAATCTATTTTGCACGTAGAAAAAACCTGTCATTCATCACAAACTTTGTGACTCTCTGGGTTTTCTCTCTTCACAGTGGGGTCAAACATGACCCAAACACGTCTTAGGGGTCAAAATAACCCTAAGACAAGCTTAGTACTCTAGTGGTGTACAGCTTTCAAAAATAACGATTCACTTTTTCTAATGTTGGGGTCACTGTAGGAAAAGCCATCTAATTTCAGGTTGAAAAAAAGATAATTTAGAGTCTTTTCTCTGCTGTTTAACACACGTTATGGGTCATTTTGACCCATAAGACAACAGACGGGTTAAACTGACATCTTGCGTTTTCTTATTTTCTCTTTCCACATTTATCTCTTAACAGTCATTCTTCGAAGCAGCCAGTATGATGAGCCAACTCTCCCACAAGCACCTTCTTCTTATCTATGGTGTGTGTGTTTGTGGCGAGGAGAGTAAGTGTGCAACACACACACACACACACACACACACACACAACCACACACATGCACACTTGGTGTAACTGTTCTAGCCGGCAGCTGTTCATTATATTCTCCATCCACGTCTCTTCGCTTTTGCCGTTTTCACCCACCTGGTCATCTTGATGAACAACAAATCATTGCTGATACTTTGGGATATATGTAAGTGGGGTAGAGCAAAGTGCAAAACCTAAAGAAATTAGGGGTACTAAGGAAAGAGATGCTTGAACACTATGCAATTGCACCAGAACTGTGAAAATGTACTAAAAAGCAGAAGTTTGTGATATATTCAAACCCAATACCAAAGTAAAATGTATAAGTACCCACTTAAAGAGATGTGTAAATACAAGACAGTCCAAAGTTGTCTACAAATAATAACAAGTTGAAACTTTTCTTATCAACACATGCACTACTGCATACATTCACAATTGTGATAGATAGACTTGTTCCTCATCACATTTAACTACTTTTGTTTGATTCGATCATCTTTAACTTACACGCAGGGGTTAAATTGGGCCGGATCTTTCCAGATCTGAGATCCAGCACCTAGGATCAAAATTGGAACCAAGCGGATCTCAGCTCCGGCACCTTAGATCGTCATAGAAATATATTGTAATTGTTAAATTAAAAAGAATATTGATCGCTTCATAATAAGTCTAAAGTAATGTCGTTGGTTTGGCTATACCCAGTGCCGTATAGAGAGTGCTCTGGTGTTGATGAATAATGGGCCACACTGACATTTGCAGTGCAAACTCAAGCTGCATCATCATTGGTTCGTTGTGTCTCGTGTCAGCGCGGGATCTGGAGACGTCAAGCAAAAAGCGCCATAGTGTGCACAGAATCCAGAAGCGAGCAGCAGAGTAGAGCAGATGACTGTGCACTGACTGAGATAAATGATAGGTTATTTAACTTGCTTGCTAGATCTAGCATCCAGACAGTCAATACTATAGCAAAAAAATATGTCTGTAGACTAATAGCAAGCAAAAATAGCTGTCTGCTGGGGAGCAGTACATAAAGGGATTTGTGGGCAGTGTCGTGTGATGGTGTGGAGAGAAAAATATAACCTTGGCCAGGCAGCTAACATTAGCTATTGTTGCTAGCGGGCACTCGACTGAGTGAGGTAATTTAGCAAATAAATGTATGGTAAGTTAGCTACAGCTGACTTTAGCCAGCTGTCTAGTTGGTTCAGTAGGTTTATTGGGAGCAAAATGGATTTGTGTGGAGAGGAAAACAGCTAGCTAGCTAGTTAGCTACACAGAAAGCTAAGTTAGCTTTCATTTGAAACCACATTTTGTTACCACTCTAATTTACCTGCGCAATTCAGCAAAGGAGGAGGGGATGATAAAAACAGCTGACAGTCAGATTCGCATACTGAGTGAGAGACATTTTTAATAGCTTCCAGCAGTGAAATAGCACATCGTTTTTTTTTTTACTATCAGTGTGATATGTGTTATTGGCACCATTCCAGCCGCATCTTATTATTATTTTTTTTAATAAATTTATTTCTGATTTTTCCCTTTTTTCTCCCAATTTAGTGGCCAATTGATCCCTATTTTAATTCAAACACCCACCCTCGTATTGCATGCGTTCGCCAACTGCATCTCTCCGGCCGGCAGTCTCGAAGGAAAGCGCCTCCCCACTTTCGTGACAAGGCGAATCCAAGCCGAACCACTGTTTTTCCGACACACACAGAGACGCATTCACATGACGAACACAAGCCGACTCCGCCCCCCTCCCGAAGACAGCGTTGCCAATGATTGCTGCTTCACCGAGTCCGGCCATAGTCGGATCTGACGAGACCGGTTCCAGCCGCATCTTAGTCCCGACCTCCACCAACTAGGGATCCCCCACCTCAGAAATCCCAATTTAACCACTGCTTACACGATGCCATTGTTTTTGACTCCGTTTGTTTCAGTGTTTCTGTTTGTTTGTGTTAACAACATGAGAGAAAATCTTTTGACTTAAGGGAAATGAAAATGACAGTACGGAATAACATCCCAGAATTTTTCCATTAAATTTTGGACAAAATCAGGTCAGGGTCAAGTCAAATTCACCAAAAAAGTGAAAATACTTTTTTTGTCATACTTGGTAAAAAATTGTCAATGTTGCTTCAGACTAGAGCCTGAATGTTCATTTTTCTATTTCTGGATATTCTGTCCATTACGATGATATCAAATTGGTTATTTTTAGGATTTGTGGGGTCTAAAGTTTAGGGGTTCAATATCTTGATATTATTTAAAACATGCTGCAGATAGCCACTTGATAATTATTTTTGACAGAAAGGGAAATCTCGCGGTTAAAAATATGGTGTCAAGGGGTGTCCGGATAGCGTAGCGGTCTACTCCGTTGCCTACCAATACGGGGATCGCTGGGGGGTTCGAATCCCCGTGTTACCTCCGACTTGGTCGGGCATCCCTACAGACACAACTGGCCGTGTCTGGGAGGGAAACTGGATGTGGGTATGTGTCCTGGTCGCTGCACTAGCGCCTGGATCCTGGCACAGGGGGTGGAGCAGCGACTGGGACGGCTCGGAAAATAGGGTCATTCGCCAAGTACAATTGGGGTGAAAAAGGGGGAAAACTCCACAAAAAAAAAAAACGTCAAATGAAAGCACAGATTTTCCTTTGACACCATCACCCTTGATATTGCGTGACCCTTGAGAGGTCATATTTAAGGTTATGGGATTTCTAAAGGATATCACTCACAACTGCAGATAAACACTTCTTTAGATATATGAAATAAACCTGTGTCTTGGGAACAAAAAGAACCATATCCTGTTTTGTCCAAGGTCGTCACTCGATGGCCTGCTGGAAGGGACGGCTGCCCTCCCAGATCATTATTTTCCAACCTTAACCACACTAAGACCATGCCTAAACTCAAGTTGAAGTTTTCTGCGAGCGTGCCACCAGACTACGTGGTCTGCTGAGAGGTCGTGACAGCTAGCTAGGGGAAAGGACCATCCCCTTCACGGACTTACCCAATGAGCATTGCGTTCCTTTCGTGGTTCTGTGCCTGTACTATGGGACTGTTTGATATTTCCGTAATTACTATTAAGTAAGGAAGATAGGAAGTCCCACTTGCACTTCCATCTAACGCCGTGACTATTAAGGTTGTTACTCAGAAATGGATTAGAATAGACGGTGGATTTCTGTTATTGACAGATATGAAATTATGGGTTTCATTCAACTCTGTGACCTTCAACTTAACTCGACATCACAGCTTTTCAGAGTAGAATAAATGTGTGAATGATGATGTCATTATATGACTTTTTACCTGCCAGGACATATCCAACCACTCTCAAAAGGATGAAGGTTATGGTGGTTTTTCTGTCAAAAGGGTCAAGAAAATAGTCTTATCAGGCACAGGGTTAGGTAGCGTAGGGGTCTATTCTGCTGCCTACCAACACAGGGATCGCTGATTCGAATACCCCTGTTACCGCCGGTGCATCCCTACATACACAAATTGGCCGTGTCTGCGGGTGGGAAGCCAGATGTGGGTATGTGTCCTGGTCACTGAACTAGACCCTCCTCTGGTCGGTCGGTGCACCTGTTCGGGGGGGGGGGCAATTGGGGGGAATAGCGTGATCCTCCCACGCGCTACGTCCACCTGGTGAAACTCCTCACTCAGGTAAAAAGAAGCGGCCGGCGACTCCACATGTATCGGAGGAGGCACGTGGTAGTCTGCAGCCCTCCCTGGATTGGCAGAGGGGGTGGAGCAGCGACTGGGACGGCTCGGAAGAGTGGGGTAATTGTCCGGATACAATTGGGGAGGAAAGAAATGAAATAAAGTAAGTAGTCTACCATTGGGGGCATTTTCATGATTATGGCAGACGAGTAATTAGATAAAAAAAACATTGATTGCACTCTATTACTTATACTGTCTGGAATTTAACAGCTTCATGGGGTGGGATTTGTGGTGCTTGGCACCACTTTTGGATCTACTTTTGGTGATGAAGCCTGGCCAGTGATATGAAATGAGTAAAAGATCTGTGTGGCGTGATGAAGGGTAATGAACACAGAATGACAATTTTACCAAGGAACAGTTTACCAACAAGTCAGCGCACGATAGCGACAGCTCACGGCACAAATACAAATTAGTTGGCTGAGCACAACACAACAATGATTGAACGTGTTGATATGCAGAAATGCAGAAAGATAAGAGCACTGTCAGGTAGCCAGGAAGGCATGGAACTGGCACCAACTGGAGGACACTGACTCACTGATCACTGCAAAGACAAAAAGAGAGGGAGCGACAGAGCTCTCACTTTGAAAAAACACAATAAGGAAGAATCGGTACAGGAAACGCGGTTGTTTACCTGCTTCCTCTCTGCAAGCACTGTGACTTGATGTCACTCTTGGGATCAACAAGTCACTGCTGGATGGTTACCCTTTCACTTTACTCAGACTGAAACTGGCCACACCTTGGTGGGAACAAAGACCTGCACCCACACCGGCCCTTTCTGGATCAGAATCAGAATACTTTATTCATCCCCGAGGGGAAATTGGGTAATCATGTTGCCCATCCTTGATATACAACATACTCCTATCGCAGTAGTCCTGAAATAACACCAACAGGATTCATCATTGTGTGTGTGTGTGTGTGTGTGTGTGTTTATGGAGGTAGGGGCAGCTCTCATGTTAAAGGAAAGCAGTCAGTCTAATCACCAGTCTTTTTTTTTTATTTCTAAAGAAAGGAAAGTTCTGGCAGTATGACAGTGGATTTGTACATGTTTAATGTTATTGGACATAACCACAGTCTGCACCAACACACAATAGGAGTGAATCCTATTCCTGTATTTATGCTATATGTTGGAGAATTCATAGGAAGGGCATACAAGCACCTCCGGTGGCAGAGAACTTAAATACACTTCAACGTGAATGCCATTCCTCTCATCTTGTCTATTTTAAATGATGCCTCAGTAAGTCTCACACCTCTTTTTCATCTTCCTGTCAGACATGATGGTGCAGGAGTATGGTAAATTTGGTTCTCTGGACACCTATCTAAAGAAGAACAAGAATCTTGTCAACATCACCTGGAAACTAGATGTCGCCAGGCAGCTGGCCTGGGTCATGTACTATCTAGTAAGACTACTGCCACACAATACTGTATACACTGCCACACAATACTCTGCACACTGTGCTCTGGCGGTGGTAATACATGTTGACAAATATTGTCAAATAATAGCTTCCATTATTGGAAGTTAAGAATTTATTTTATTGTGAAATTAATTGTTAAGAAAATCCCTGTTAACAGGCATCTGGGTAGCGTGGCGGTCTATTCTGTTGCCTACCAACATGGGGATCATCGGTTCGAATCCCCATCTTACCTCCGGCTTGGTCAGGCGTCCCTGCAGATACAATTGGCCGTGTCTGTGGGTAGGAAGCCAGGTGTGGGTATGTGTCCTGGTCGCTGCACTAGCGCCTCCTCTGGTCAGTCGGGACGCCTGTTCGGGGGGGGAGGGGTAACTGCGGGGAATAGCGTAATCCTCTCATGCGCTACGTCCCCCTGGCGAAACTCCTCACTGTCAGGTGAAAAGAAGCAGCTGGCGACTCCACATGTATCGGAGGAAGCATGTGGTAGTCTGCAGCCCTCCCCGGATCGGCAGAGGGGGTGGAGCAGAGACCGGGACGGCTCAGAAGAGTGGGGTAATTGGTCGGATACAGTTGGGGGGAGAAAAAGGTGGGGGGGGGGCCCAAAAAAAGAAAATCACTGTTAACAACAAACAGGAATTAGAGAATTTTATCAGGGGGTGTTATAATTCAGTTAAGGTTTGAGTCTTTAACAAATGCAAACAAGGCCATGAAATGTGGATACCAGTAAACGGTGTAACATTGTCTGCATTTGTTCATAGGAGGATAAGAACATCATCCATGGAAATGTTTGTGCCAAAAACATTCTCTTGGTGAGAGAGGAGGATCGTAAAACTGGCAGCCAGCCCTTTATCAAGCTCAGTGATCCTGGCATAAGCATAACTGTCCTGCCAAGAGATGGTGAGTAACTTAGTCAGTATACTCTCCTTTCAAATCAATTACAACGTTTATGCTAAGGCTTGCCTTGTGTGTAAAAACAAATCAACCAGTTTACTCTTACCATCTGGGCAGATACGATCTCCTCCTGATAATTTAATATTTTTCATAATCTTCTTTCTCTTTTACCTACCTCATATATGCTTCCCTTCCCCTAATCCCCTAATTTTTCCTTTTATCTGTCCTCATTTCTTGCTACCCTCTGTCCCTTCCCAACGTCGCTCTATTCTTTTCTGCCCTCTGTCTTTCTCACTCTGTCCTATTGTTTTAATCCCTCCAGTTCTGGTGGAGCGTATTCCATGGGTGCCCCCTGAGTGCATTGAAGACCCCCGTAATCTGAGTCTGGCTACAGACAAGTGGGGCTTTGGAACCACCCTTTGGGAGATCTGCAGTGGGGGAGACAAGCCACTCAGTACCCTCAACTCCTCCAAGGTTTAAGAAAGCGGGGGAAAGATTGATATAGCGCTGGAGAGAGAAAGAAACAGAGACACTATTTATCATCTGTATACATTTAATGGAAACTTGACAGTGTCCTATAGACTTTTTAAAACTCGTACAAGAGAGAAATCCTACTTTAAAATGAAATAAATAGGGTGTCCAGGTAGTGTAGCGGTCTATTCCATTGCCTACCAACATGGGGATAGCCGGTTTGAATCCCCGTGTTACCTCCAGCTTGGTCGGGCGTTCCTACAGGCACAATTGGCCGTGTCTGTGGGAGGGAATCCGGATGTGGGTATATGTCCTGGTCGCTGCACTTGCGTCTCCTCTGGTCAGTCGGGGCACCTGTTCAGGGGCGAGGAGGAACTGGGTTGAATAACGTGATCCTCCCACACGCTACGTCCACCTGGTGAAACTCCTCACTGTCAGGTGAAAAGAAGCGGCTGGTGACTCCACATGTACCAGAGGAGGAGGCATGAGATAGTTTGCAGCCCTCCCCGGATCAGCAGAGGGGGTGGAGCAGCGACCGGGACGGCTCGGATGGGGTAATTGGCCAAGTACAATTGGAAGAAAAGGGTAAAAATCCCCCCCCCCAAAAAAAGAGAAAAATATCCTATGAAGGATTATTAGGCAAGTCAGCATACGTAAAGTTTATCTTCTGAGTACCATAGTTTGCAGATGAAGTTAGAAATGATTGTGTTTGTGTTGTTCATAATGGTTTATCTTTTTCTAATGTAGAAAAACGTGTTCTATGAGAACAGGCACCAGCTGCCTGCTCCTAAGTGGACGGAGTTGGCCACTCTAATCAACAGTTGTATGGACTATGAGCCCTCACACAGACCCTCCTTCAGAGCAATCATCAGAGATCTTAACAGTCTCTTCACGCCAGGTAGGTGAACAGAATCACACACAGTGTGTATATAAAAGCCACCCATATTTAATCTCAACTGCCTCTGCATGTCTTTTATACAGTCTGACTCACCCTAAACACATATTCTAGACCTGCCTGTTAAACAAGCACATATATGAACATGCCCACAGATACACACAGTGTTTTTCAGGATTTCATACAGTCCAAAAGACCTTAATTTCTAATAAGGCAGCATTTCCCAACCCAGTCCTCAAGGAACCCCTATCCTGTAGATTTTCATTGTAACCCTGCATAGGTAGCCCTGCTTATACTTACTCAACCAATCATCTCGCAGCACTTAATTGAGTAACTACAAACAGGTACCTATTCAGGGTTGCAAAGAAAATCTGCAGGGTTTCCTTGAGGACTGGGTTGGGAAACACTGTGATAAGGTATTATAATCATCCTGCTTTTTATTTCCTACTGTTATGTTGTGAACAGACTATGAGCTGGTGGTGGAAAGTGACATGATGCCCAACAGGACACGAGGCTTTGGTTTCCCATGGGCCTTTGAAAGCCAGGAGCCTGCTCAGTTTGAAGAGCGGCACCTCATCTTTCTTAAGCAACTTGGCAAAGTGAGACAAGCACAGGAACTTGTTCAAATTCGCTTGCAAATACACCCGAATGCAAATGAACAAAGTATAAGAAACAGAAGAATGTGAGTCAGAATGACTCATAAAAAGTTACAGAAAAATCAATGCAGCCTACAGTGTTTAAGATCTTAGATTGATTTGGCCTTTTATGCTCACGCAACATTTTCATATCAAATTTTAGATCAAAGAACTGTCATACTAACTTTTATTATTGATTGAGCTTCGTCTATCCATCCATTATCCAAGCCACTTATCCAAATTCGGGTCGCGGGAACATAACATAAAGGGTCTTCACCCTTTATGTGAAAAGCCAATTTTCTCCATGTGAGATACTGTTTTTAACTGTATTTCTTTATCTGGGATACCAGGTCGACCCTTTCTTTTGTCTCTTTTAACGTTTTGTGTGTATGTGTCTGTATAAGTGTTTATCACATCTCCAATTTTTTTCATCTCATATTTTAAACTCTTTTTCTCTTTCTATAAAGCAAGAGTGTATGTTTGTATGTTCACTTAAAACTCCAGAAATACTCACTGTAGAACAAAAAGAAAGGTATCTTTAAAATCAGCACTTTCCAAGGATTGCACAGTTTAGAAAAATATTTCAAAAACCAACTAAAAATTTGATTCATTTGCGAAAGAGGCATTCCAACGATGCTTTGTTGAGACTTCCGGCAAATCCTTCCAGTGGTCAAGGGAGGCACTACACCTTACATTGTCAATGCTAGCCTGAAGGCACGCAACGTGGTTTACCCTGAGGTGCTTGAGCACTGAGCGATTAATACACACATTCGCAAAGAAGCTTGATGAATGGATTGAACATTAGGACATTTGATACGTTTAGTTGATAACATTCATTTATTCGACATTCGTTTATCACATGTATCATATCATAAATTATCTTATATTTCATCACCGATTATATCGTAAAGATCAGATCGTGTTGGTTGTTTTGGTGAGAACCTTTTCCCCGGGCAACGCCGGGTACCTCTGCTAGTCTCTCCATATACCTCCTCTATCACTATCTCTGTCTCATTGTATCTCTCTGTATCTATCTGTCTCTGTATCTCTCTCACTCCTTCCCTCTCTTTACCTTTATCTTCCACCCCAAACCCTCTACTCCAGGGAAACTTTGGTAGCGTGGAGCTGTGCAGGTACGATCCCTTGCAGGACAGCACTGGAGAGGTGGTGGCAGTAAAGAAGCTACAGCACAGCACAGCAGAGCATCTCAGGGATTTTGAGCGGGAAATTGAGATCCTCAGGTCACTCCAGCATGAAAACATTGTCAAGTACAAGGGAGTTTGCTACAGCGCTGGTATGACTGCATCATTTTATATCTGTATGCTAAATGCAAGTAAAATAAAATCACAATAAGTTATTGGAATTTTTCTCCTTCCCCATGTACAAGCTTTGCTTTGTTGAATTTGATCTTGCTCAAGCTGCTTTGCTTTCTGTTTCTCTGGTTTATAATAATGATGATAATACATTTTATTTGTACAGTGCTTTTCAAAATACTCAGACACTTTACATATATTAAGATAAACATAAGAGCAACACACCTAAAGCATAAAACACACAACATTAATCACACATTTAAAAACAATTCGGAAGAGGTGAGTTTTGATTAATGATTTGAATATGGACAGATCGGTACAGTCCCTGATGTGTTTTGGGAGGGAGTTCCAGAGAGAGGGGGCTCTGTCCCCCCAGGTCCGGTGGTCCCGTCTGGTGGAGACAGGAGGTTAATGTTGAAGGAGCGAAGGCTGTGGGAAAAGGGGGGGGGGTAGTCAGGTTGCTGTAGATGGTGTCAATTTTAGTTTGGGAAAAATGTAAGGAAAGCGTTGCACTTGTTAACCATGAAGGAACTGGAGGTATGGTCACTGGGTTTGAGAGGTTTGTTAAGATGAATAGATAGGTGTTTTACTAATCCCAGACAGAAATTCACTCTTCCAACAACAACAAACTGAAGACACAATAAGCTGCATAACAAAATGCTACAATAAAAATTAAGAAATAAATAAGAGCGATAATTTCGTGACCTCTTAACTCATCGTTAGACACAGTACTCACATTGAACTCAGTGTCCCCTCAGTCATGTTAAAATCTACAGCTGGTATATTAAGCGTTAAATTATAAAAACGCTGTGTTATGTTTGCAGTCTATATATAGAAAATTGAAACATATTGCGGAACCATTATCGAAAGTGAAGGAAGATATGGTATTAATCCTTGTTTTGATATTGCTCAAACTGACGCTGCTGACAGTCAGCATATATAGCATACATGAAAACATGAAAATGTGTTTAGCACTACTTTATTGCTAGTTTAGTGCTCGTGCCAAATATTAAAGTGGCTCATGAAAAGTCTGTTGCAGAATGAGAGACTAGTAGTGTATAATACCCAGAGAATTCAGAAACAGTTTTTGTACCACTCCCTTATATTCTGTTATGTGCCAGGATTACTGAATCGACAGGAGCAGCCTTCCTCCCTTACTCAGCCCATGCTTTTAGGTGTTAACGTTGCTACTCTTGCAGATTTTTTACTGTATTTCCAGGGACAAGATGTTGGGAGTTTTCTGAGGGTAGTTCTGAAATGTGTATGCCTAGTGGGTCCATGAGCTTGTTTATGAACAGGAATTTTTTCTGTAGATTTTCTTGAAAATCACCTTATCTACATAAATTTTAATCTTCTCTGTTTTTCTACTGTATCAGCAGTTATTTCTCTGCTGCTGCCCTCTACTTCTCTGATTTTGTGACGTTTGTTCTGATTCATCCACAGGAAGAAGGAACCTAAGGCTGATCATGGAATATCTACCATATGGCAGTCTAAGAGATTACCTCATCAAGAACAAAGACCTTTTTGATTCCAAGAAGCTGTTGCACTACGCCTCCCAGATTTGCAAGGTAAAGTTGTGGTTTTTACAGACACTATAAGCTAAGACCCTGATCATGACATTCACTATACCTGTTGGAGCAATGCCAAACAAGCTCATAAAAGTAGAGCTTCTGTATAGGATATAAATTGTGCGTTATCTTTACATTGAAACCTCCACCATATGGATTGTAAATTATCTGTTCACATACGTGTGTCAGTGCATCATACATGCTTAAGTGCACTCAACCAAAAGCCTTTTTCTCTCAGGGTATGGACTACCTTGCCACTAAACGGTACATCCACAGAGACCTGGCCACACGAAACATCTTGGTGGAGACTGAGATGAGAGTGAAGATAGGAGATTTTGGTTTGACCAAAGTCCTTCCACAGGACAAAGAGTATTACACTGTCAGTCAGCCTGAGGAAAGTCCCATCTTCTGGTAAGGAAGACATATTTGAATGTTGTTGTTTTTTGTGTATTAGTTGATGTACGAAAATGTTTTAATCTATTTAAAGACATTCGGGTTTGTTATGTTTGTACTACCTCTCAGGCTTTACTGTGGTGTTTTCCAGGTATGCTCCAGAGTCCCTCACAGAGAGCAAGTTCTCTGTGGCATCAGATGTGTGGAGTTTTGGAGTAGTTCTCTATGAGCTCTTCACTCACAGTGACAAGAACTACAGCCCACCAGCGGTGATACATTTTTTCCTTTTCTCCCCCTTATCTTCTTTTCCCCCAGCCCTCCAATTCATCATTTTTTTTCTTTTACCTTCTCGTCTTTCTTACTGCCTTAGTGTCATTGCATCTCTTCTTCTTGTACGTAGTCCCTATTCTCATCCCACTTTCCCCCATTCAGTTGTTGCTGGCTGATCTGTTTGTAAACACGTGTGTGTATAGTTGTCATGTACTGTTGACTGATCAAATGCTGACTGATTTGTTTTAGTATTTTCTCCACGGCCAGATATCAAACATAGGAAATGCTTCTCGTTTTTAGCAATTTCCCCAAGTTGTTTTTTTCTCAAACTAAAAAAAACTGTTTTTTCCAGGTATTTATGGACAAGATGGGCAGTGAGAAGCACGGCCAGATGATAGTCTACCACCTAATAGACCTGCTGCTGAAACAGGGATATAGACTACCTACTCCAGAACACTGCCCGAAGGAGGTGAGTAACTCTTAATGTGTTCATTCATTCAGTCATTGATTCATTCATCTTCAGCTACTTCTCCGGGGTCGGGTCGCGGTGGCAGCAAGCTAAGTAGGGCACGCCAGACGTCCCTCCCCAGCATCGTCCTCCAGCTCCTCCTAGGGGATCCCAAGGCGTCCCCAGGCCCGATTGGACATGTATTCCCTTGAGTTCTGGGTTTACCCCGGGGTCTCCTCCCAGTTGGACATGCCCGGTAAACCTCCAAAGGAAGGTGCCCAGGAGGCATCCTAATCAGATGCCTGAACCACCTCAACTGGCTCCTTTCAATGTGAAGGGGCAGTGGCTCTACGCCGAGCTCCCTAAGGCTAAGCCCAGACACCCTACGGAGGAAACTCATTTCAGCCACTTGTATCCTCGATCTCACCCTTTCGGTCACTACCCAAAGCTCATGACTATAGGTGAGGGTTGGAACAAAGATTGACTGGTAAATTGAGAGCTTTGCATTCTGGCTCAGCTCCCTCTTCACCACAATGGTCCGGTACAACGTCCGCATTACTGCTGATGCTGCACCAATCCGCCTGTCAATCTCCCACTCCATCCTACCCTCACTCATCAACAAGACCCCGAGATACTTGAACTCCTTCACTTAGAGCAACAACTCATCCCCAACCCGGAGGGAGCAAGCCACCATTTTCCAGTAGAGAACCAGGGCCTCAGACTTGGAGGTGCTGACTCTCATCCTGGCCATTTCACACTCAGCTGCAAACCGCCCCAGTGCACGCTGGAGGTCGCGTTCTGATGAAGCCAACAAAACCACATCACCTGCAAAGAGCAGAGATGCAATTCCGAGGTTCCCAAAATGGACACACGCCTCACCTTGGCTGCGCCTTGAGATCCTGCCCATGAATTATCACAAACAGAATCGGAGACAAGGGACAACCCTGGTGGAGTCCAACACCCACCGAGAACATGTTTGACTTTGTGCTGAGAATGCGGATACAGCTCTCACTTTGGTTATACAAGGACCGGCTGGCTTGTAGCAACTGCCCCGGTACCCCATACTCCCTGCAGTACCCCCACAGAGTACTCCGGGGTACACTCTGTATATACCTGTTATGTCCCTAATATCAGTGTTATTTTTCAAAAAAAGACTCAGTGAGAGTTTTTCTGTTGCCCTTGGCTGGGGGCGTGACTTGTGAAAAGATATTGCTAGTACTGCTTGTGTTATTGCGAAGAAGCGGTACCTTACTTGAGGAGGACACACAGAAATGTTATTGGCATAAAGATCTCGAAATTATATTCATCTATAGTCTAGATACTGTCTCAGTCTGTGGCTTTCACTCGTCTGTGTTAGTCCTTTAAGGAACATGTAGTTGTAGTTGCTTCTTTTTACTCATCTTGATGGTTTTTTATCTCTAGTAATTTGTTTATTTTTATTTATTTATTTTTTGTGAGTGATATATGTAAGTACTAGAAGCTGCTGTAAACCAGAGTCAGTTTCCTTGTATGCATAAACATACCTGGCCAGGGTGTCCGGGTAGTGTAGCGGTCTATTCCGCTGCCTACCAACACAGGGATCGCCTGTTTGAATCCCCGTGTTACCTCCGGCTTGGTCGGGCGTCCCTACAGACACAATTGGCCGTGTCCGTGGGTGGGGAGCCGGATGTGTGTATGTGTCCTAGTCGCTGCAATAGCGCCTCCTCTGGTCTGTCGGAACACCTGTTCGGTGGGAGGGGGAACTGGGGGGAATAGGGTGATCTTCCCACATGCTACATCCCCCTGGTGAAAGTCCTCACTGTCAAGTGAAAAGAAACGGCTGGTGACTCCACATGTATCGGAGGAGGCATGTGGTAGTCTGCAGCCCTCCCCGGATCGGCAGAGGGGGTGGAGCAGCAACCAGGAAGGCTCGGAAGAGTGGGGTAATTGGCCGGATACAATTGGGGAGAAAAAAGTTCGGGGGGGGGGGCATACCTGGCCAATAAATTTGATGCTGATTCTGATTCTGATTTTGTTAATACTCCCCTCAGATTCAGAAGCTCATGGCAGAGTGCTGGAGCAGTGACCCAAGCCAGCGTCCAACCTTCAAGACATTAGCGCAGAGCGTGGACACCATACGAGACAATAAGGAGGCGTGAGGGGCATGGAATCCTATGAGCTTTTAACTTTAGCTGTGACTCATAGAGCTCAGTCCGCAGAAATCATCAAAAGCCATGAATTTCATTGTGGTGCTTGGAACTTCAGCATTGTTTTATCAACGGTGTATGAAACTGTGCAGAGTATCGCCTCTATGTAGAGTCAGAGGTTATTCCCACTTCCCCAACAGCAAGTCTTTGGTTTTCTCTGACTGTACATGGGTGTAAACCTATCAGCCTAATCAGCAGATGTGACATCACAGCAAACCTACCTTCTCAGCCGTGGCTCCGTCTCTACAGAGACTACTACAGCATTTGATTAGTAACCTCACCTGGATACAGCTACCATCCATCCATCCATCCATCCATTATCCAAACCGCTTATCCTACTCAGGGTCGCGGGGATGCTGGAGCCTATCCCATCATTGGGCTGCAAGCGGGGAGACACCTTGGACAGGCCGCCAGCCCATCACAGGGCCCACACACACACACACACACACATACATTAACACCTAGGGACAATTTAGTATGGCCGATTCACCTGACCTACATGTTTTTGGACTGTGGGAGGAAACCGGACCACCCGGAGGAAACCCACACCGACATGGGGAGAACATGCAAACTCCACACAGAGGACAACCCGGGACGACCCCTGAGGTTGGACTACCCTGGGCCTCGAACCCAGGACCTTCTTGCTGTGAGGCAACCACGCTAACAACTGCGCCACCGTGCTGCCCTGGATACAACTCCCCTGAAATCCAAATGTCCACTTATCAGTGTCAGCCACGATGCTTCAAAAACTGATAGTAATTCTAAAAGGATTCCTTTTTGGTGACAGGAAGCAAACTTAATTATGTGATAATCAAAGTGCACCCCGACCAACCAGAAGAGGCGCTAGTGCAGCGACCAGGACACATACCCACATCCGGCTTCCCACCTGCAGACATGGCCAATTGTGTCTTTAGGGACGCCTGACCAAGCCGGAGGTAACACGGGGATTCGAACCGGCGATCCCTGTGTTGGTAGACAACACAATAGACCGCCACGCTTACCTGAGGTGGTCTAATGGTGGGTGTAGGTCCATAGAGCTTCACAGCCAGCGAAGTATTTATTTTCTTAAGTGACAGTATTTATTTTTACCCAATTATTTCCGACCGTCCGACCGAAGAACTCGGATGTTTTTGAGATTCTACAAAAGCGTCTCTTAGCCAAGAACTTTTTCACGGTAACGTTTTACGACTTGATTAATGTCACGATGCTTTACGTCTTGAAAGATGGACTGGTGGATAGGCGCACGTGGTACGGTGTGCGTAGTCTTCCAGACAGAACGTTGGAACGGTTCATCAGCTGCACCTAAACGGGGGGGAGTATTGGGAGGGGTGACCTGGAAAGAGCTGATGGTTTGAAACCGGACGTCACAAAATTAAACGGTGAGAGATGCTCAGTGATTTGGCATTTGTGATGCAAGTGTGAATTAATCTGTCAGAAATGCATTATGTTTTGCTCATGCTTCAGACAGTCAAAAAGAACATTTTGTTGGACTTACCAGTGAGAGAAATGAATGTGTTATTCCTGTCTTCTCATAGTTTAAAGGTGTCGTAACTGAAGGTCTGTCTGGTCTTAATGCAGATGGTCCGTTCCTTCAGTGTTCATTGACCTGATCGTTTTATTCATCCTTTTTCCAGTTGTTAAAAGAGACGGTCATGAATAAGAGCGTTTATCTCAGTACGATGCTTTCTTTTTGTGTTTCATTTCACGTTACATTCCAGATTTTCATTACGTTACCACTACTTCTTCCAACTGTTCAACGTTTCTTATCTTTTAGGTTTATTAGGGGATTTCGCATTTCCTTATTTCAGTTTTGTGTTTCATTGCAAGGCTCTTGCATCATTTCTAATGTAGTGTTGGGACGTGTGTCTTGGCGGATGTCGCGTCGTTTTCATGACATTTTAAATACATTATTTTATATATATAAAGATGTTTTTAAAAAATACATGCTCAATTTCATTTCCCAGTTTGCTGTTTGCCGCTTTTATTCTGCTGTTTTGTTTTTCAGTTTACTGTGCGTTGAGCCGTGGCGGGAAAGCCAAGAGAATTTTTCATATAGGTGTTCTTCAGCCCCCCTCACGCCCCCCTCCAGATGGAGCACACCGTTTATACTCCCATTACGAGCTGCTCCCAGCCAGTTTAACTACTTCATCGCCAGACCCCCCCCCCTCCTTCTCCCCATGTCTTAATTCCTCAAAAGTGAGCAGCAACAAATCTAGCAACCTGCTCCACTCCGTGGGAGAGAACTTCATCCTCATCATCATCCTCATCTTCACTGGAGTCCAATCTCTTGGGAGGGGCTGTGAGGGTCCTCCGGGGTTTGGACAATTTGTAGGGTTCCAATGTATTTTGTGGCCAAAGTGTTATTGTCTTTGTTTGCATTTGAATTTGGGTACATTGTCATTGATTCTTAACATATGCAATGTTTTGGGTTTTTTGGGGGGGGGGGTCCCCCTTTTTCTTTCCAATTGTACTTGTCCAGTTACTCTATTTTCCAAGCCTTCCCCGTCGCTGCTCTGTCCTCCCGGGAAGGGCTGCGGACTACCACATGCCTCCCCCGATACATGTGGAGTCTCCAGCCGCTTCTTTTCACCTGACAGTGAGGAGTTTCACCAGGGGGGACGTAGGGCGTGGGAGGGTCACGCTATTCCCCCCAGTTCCCCCTCCCCCCTGAACAGGCGCCCCGGCCGACCAGAGGAGGCGCTAGTGCAGCGATTCCGGAACACATACCCACATCCGGCTTCCCACCCACAGACACGGCCTATTGTACGGGGATTCGAACCGGCGAACCCCGTGTTGGTAGGCAACGGAGTAGATCGCTACGCTACCCGGATGCCCGCCCAACATATACAATGTTGAATGTATAGAAACTTGGCCCGCCTGTATCACGTATAGAGCAGCCGTCTACCACCCAACATACGATGCTATGAAACACATGTGATAATCATAATATTTAATTGCTTTCTGACACATTTTGTTTCAGTGCTTAATATTTCATATTTACATTTGCATTGTGAAACAACTTCATACAGACACATTTGTCATTGGTCACATTCAGGTATCGATACAACTGTGCCCTTATCAAGACAACGATGAAGTATAGAAATCAAAGGTAATTTTGGAAGGACTCGGTTTATTGGCAGATGTATCAGAAAGACTGAATGAAGTCTGCCAGTTGTTCAAGCCTGAGTCACCGGCAGACCCACAGAACTGATGTGTCAAAGCACGGGACTGATGGCAGGTTGTGTACCCCTGATCCTTGGGTCGTATGGGCTTGTTGTATCCCCACACATTAACCTGGGCACTGCTTTTCTGAAGCATCACAAGCATGATCTTCATCATCTGGATTAGAAAATAAAGGATAAAGCTGGCACCTGTGCTTTGTGGAGACAGTATAGTGGGTATGCCACGACTGCTGGCACCCCAGTTAGACACTGTTGTGTATCAAGGTGGTTATTTGTACATACAGCCAAGTAACAACTTTACAACTATTCAGCAGCAATAACACCCAAAACCCCACCACCACCACCACTTATCCTCCAGTGTGTCTCCACCACACAATTTCCCATTTGCACCACTCACTTCCGCCCCCCCTCCCGTTTTTTGTCTATCCACTTCACCTCTCTGTTCTGCTGTCTCCGTCCTTCTACTCCTCCCCGTCTGTCCACCAGTCACTCTCCTTCGTCCCTTTCCCGGTCTCCAGCCCTCAACTCCTCCCCATCTGCCCACCAGTCACTCTCCTTCCGTCCCTTTCCCGATCTCCATCTCTCTACTCCTCCCCATCTGCCCACCAGTCACTCTCCCCCCATCCTTTTCCCGGTCTCCATCTCTCTACTCCTCCCCATCTGCCCACCAGTCACTCTCCCTCCATCCCTTTCCGTCTCCCATCTGTCCACCAGTCATGTTCCCTCCATCCCTTTCCCTGTCTCCATCCTGTCACCCAGCCTCAGCACAAGCGCCCGATGTCCTGTTTGGTACAGCCCTGGTTGCAGCACATCCCCGCCACTCCCAGAGAGAAGTTCCTCTTCCTCTTGTTGCGCTCGGGCCAGTCAGCGCCTGGGTTCCTCTGCTGCTCACCTAAAGCTGTGGACTCCGGAATGTCCCGCAGAGACTCCGTGTTGCTCACTGGGCGTTTGGGGTCTTCCGGTGCCCCCAAGAGAGCCAAGAGGTCTGCCAGGGAGTAGGAGGAGGGGGAGATGCGGAGAGTAGAGTGGGCATCTGTTGCATCAGCAGGGAGTACTTCTGCGTCAGTTTGCCAAATGTGCTGGTTACCTTCCGCCATGTAAGACCTCCTCTGGGGAGGAGCTAACGGGAGAAGGGAGAGATGGTGAACTTTTTGAAAATAGTCTTATACTGTAAATATTTTGCCCTCTTTTCATTATTTTCCCTCAATAACTTTCAACGTGCCACCACACCCCCCCCCTTTTTTTTCTGGGTTTCTTCCCCCTTTTTCTCCCCAATTGCACCCGGCCGATTACCCCACTGTTCCGAGCTGCTCCATGCCCCTCTGCCGAGCCGGAGAGGACTGCAGACTACCACACGTCTCCTCCGATACATGTGGGGTCGCCAGTCGCCTCTTTTCACCTGACAGTGAGGAGTTTCCCCGGGGGGACGTATAGCGCGTGGGAGGATCACGCTGTTCCCCCCTCCACCCCCGAACAAACGCCCCGACCGACCAGAGGAGGCGCTAGTGCAGCAACCAGGACACATACCCACATCCGGCTTCTCACCTGCAGACACGGCCAGTTGTGTCTGTAGGGACGCCCGACCAAGCCGGAGGTAACACGGGGATTCGAACCGGCGATCCCCGTGTTGGTAGGCAACGGAATGGACCCCCATGCTACCCGCACACCCCTGCGACGACTTTTTAAAACAAATGTATTTTCCCTAAGTGAAGTTTTGTCTGATTGGCTAATTAATCAATTACTGGATAAATATATTGTAGCGAATTCGGGGGTGGGGGGCAGTCTGGGAGATCGTCGCCACAGCCGGGACGCGAACCCGTGTCTCCCACTCCGCAAGCGACAACGCTAACCAGTCAACTAAAGGTTCCGACCCGATAGTCAAGGACCAACGTGTCTACTTATCCATGCACGTCACAATATTTAGCATTCACAAAAAAAAAAACCCCAACAAGGATCAACTTGGTGAGGGCAGATCAAGCTGACACAGGGGCGGGTAACTTACCTAAGTGCTCCTCTACGGAGCGTCTCCAGCGCGAGCCTCCGCACGTGAAGATGACGGCCCTGATGAACTCTCTGCCGCACAGCTTCACCCCGTAGTCTCTGGGCACGAGCAGAGCGCCCGCCGCATCAGCCTCCGCGCAGCCACACATGTGGCCCATGCACATGACCATCACAGCTAGAGTCCCCCCCCACAGCATGTTCCCCCACGCAGATGCCCCGGTGTGCTGGTCTGGACCTCTTCGGTGAAGTCAGGTTCTCCCTGGGCTTGGCGATGAGACCAGGATTTGTGAAGATGCAGTTTGACCCTCGTCTCCCTCTTCTGACATTGCCTCGCTCACTGGGGCGACTTTATATAGTGCTCTCCTCTCCATCCTATGAGTCAGACACTTGCCCTCATCAGCCATGTGCCTTAAAACCCAGCCATCTCTCTCTCTCACACACACACACACACACACACACACACAGACACACACACACACACACACACGTCACCTCACAGATGATGACGTACTTTAACAGGATTTATTTGGTTTAATAATGTCAGGGTTGATTTGTCTTTGTCCTCGCACAGGCGCGCACATACCACGTGCATCAGACCACCGTCCCCGAAATTCAGGAAAACCAAAAACGAGCAGCCGTGCTGCTGTGCTTCACACACACACAACAGTTTGGTTATCTGAAGTGGTCAAGTAATCCACTTTCAAGTGCTTGAACACCAGCCAGGTCTCCACTCGTGCCCTTCACTTTGAGAAAAAAAAGCAACGGGGAGGATAGGAAGGCAAAGGATGGATGAGTCAGGGCTGCAGTGACCCAACTAAAAGTATTTTGGGCCCCCCCCCCCCCCGAAACTTGAGTTTTTACTCTGAGTACCGGATAACTTGGCAAGCTGGCCTCTGAACTTCTACACATTAAACTACACTAAAATATACAAGTTTAGTTACATTAAAAACAAATTTTATGCACCTCTCGTTTTTTGGGGTCACGTCAAACGACCCCTCGTGGTAACACCCAGTAAGTCCCAGTGTGGCGAACGTGAAGAAAGCGCCACAGTATCGGAGGAACTCCCTTGACCCTGCAGCCGGTGTGCATTGCCTCCTGCCTCTCTCTCGCCTGGTCCTGCACCAGCATCTGAAGTTCCATCTGAGATGATCACACAGCCCCAACAAGCAACAAAACAGCAACACGTGAGAGCTCAAATAGCCGCACAAAACGCAAAATGATGACTTCAAACCACTCCGAAAAGACACAGGACGAATGAAGAGATAGATCTCTGTTTGAAATCTGAAACAAAAGACCAGTTGATCCTCAGAGGAGGCGCACGAAGCGGCACGGTGGTTAGCGTGGTCACCTCGCAGCAAGAAGGTCCTGGGTTCGGGCCCCGGGGTAGTCCAACCTCCAGGGTCGTCCCAGGTCGTTCTCTGTATGGAGTTTCCCCGTGGGTTTCCTCCGGGTTCCCCCAGTTTCCTCCCACAGGCCAAAGACATATAGGTCAGGTGAATAGGCCGCACTAAATTGTCCCTAGTTGTGTGTTTGTGTGTGTGTGGGGGGGGGGGGGCTGTGATGGCCTGGCGGCCTGTCCAGGATGTCTCCCTGCCTGCCACCCAATGACTGCTGGGATAGGCTCCAGCACCCCGTGACCCTATTTCGGATAAGCAGCTTGGGTAATGGATGGCTGGATGGTTGATCGTCCTCCTGCTAACTCTGAACACCCATCAGTACATAAAACCTCCGTCCCCATACAAGCAAATGCAGAGCACACACACATCAGCACGCGCACACCCGTGCTTCCTTCACACAAGTTTCAGTTGAAGGAGAACGAAAAGTGAAAATAAACGGCATTCTTCATTGAAAAAAAGCTTTTATTCCGGAACATTCGCCGTGTCAAAGACGAGCCTTTATTCTCACCCATCAAGGCAATGAAACTGTCTGATGGCATGAGGGTAAAGAAAAAAAAGGCTTTTATGACGTTTAAAATAAAGAGGGATAAAATTATAGCGTGCCAAAGAAACGTGATTATGATTTCTTTCTAGCCTCGTCATTACTGTCACAGTCCTGTATATGCAAATTAATAGCTGAGCATTAAAAGGCATTAAAAGCTCATTTAAGAATATTGCGCATCTCATTTGATGAAATCAGTCTGTAGTTATGTTGTCTGGTTTGCAAAAAAAAAAAAAAAAGCAACGTCCAGCAGTGAAGCCGTCCTACAGTAGTAACCAAAAGTCAAACAAAGAGCACAAAAATGTTAGTATTTTGATTTGATTATGTATAAATTTTGTGCTTCAAATACCTTCAAAAACTGCAACTACACCAGTATGGACAAATTAATACCTTACAGAAGTAATCATTTTATAATCAGTTTGTTCAATGGCCCTTGATGCTGATTACCTTAAAATTACAGCATGTCCAGTTTCTCTTGCTGATAGTGATGGTGTGAATGACGTCATTAAGTGGCACAGTAATTAGCTGACTTCAAAGCTGCATGACTCAACAATGTGACAGGCAATGGGAAAGAAAAAGTTGTTAAAATGGCTCAATAAGTATAATGACAAATTGTCATGTAATGTAATTAAAACCCCGTGACAACACCTCAACACCTCCCTACAGTGTGCATCTTAACTTCTGGAGTGATTCTGAATTGCTGGTTCATCTCGGATAGAGTAAGTATCATCTTTCTTGCTTAACAAGTTGCTACTAGTCTTATTGCAGCTGCTTGAGTATTAGTCCTTGGGTCTATACATCTGCTGCTGGTTCCTAGTGGGATCTTATTCTAGCTGTAGCTGTCTTATTCTATTTACTTACTTGTCTTATTTACTTATTCTAGCTGTAGCTGTCTTATTCTATTTACTTATACTTGTCTTATTTACTTATTCTAGCTGTAGCCTTTTCTCACCTAGTGTGCCCTTAAATATTTCTTGTTGCCTAGCTGTTTAGACTTAGTTATCCTTTTAGCTTATAAACATATTCCTTGGTAACTAGCTGTTTGCAGTTTTAATAGTATTGTGTGAGGTTTGATAGAGTTTTACACACACACACACACATACACAACCTGCCTCACTATCCCACAACCTTCCATCCATCACTGTGTCTCTATACGATCTGCTGTTGCTTGGAGCAGCGGGACCATAGGGACTGCAGGCTGATGGAGGACAGGACCACCAGCACTACTGAGATGATGATGAGGACGGACACGTATGTAGTGTGAGACATAAGGGGGGGGGGTGTCAGGAGCCTCTTCTGGCATCATGTTGGTCAGGTTCAACATGTAGCCTAATGTCCAGCCAACGCCAGTTGTTTTTATCTCCTTGACAAATGTAATGGATGGGTAACTCTCTGAGGTGAAGTGGTATCCCTCGGTCAGCAGGGTGAGGGTGTACGTTCCAGAGAAACAGTACCTAGCCAGATACTTCACCTTTATGCTTGGTTGCTGCTGCAGCATCTGTGACTGAGGGGTAGAGCAGTAGCTTGCAAGGTTCCCCTTGATGGTGTCGAGTGGAATTGAGGTATCAGTGAGACTGAGGAAGTTCACCACCAAGTAGCGAGCAGAGAAGGCCCCCAAAGGCCCCTGCAAATGCGGCTGAAAGAACCCGTTGAAGGAGCACCGGCTGTAACTGCAGCGGGTGAAATTGAAGACACTTCTGATAACTTGTTGGCACTGTGAGAAGTTTCCTTTCCCACTATGCATGAAGGTTGTGGGAGCTGACAGGGGTTTCCTGTCTGACACACAAGGGCTGTCATAGAGAACGGAGTAATTTTTTGAGTTGCTGAAGCCATGGTGGAAACAAGGATCAGACAACATCATTGGACCTGACTTAGTCTGCTGTGCCAGTACCAGTCGGAGCACTTGGTCTTTTCCAAAACACCGGAAGCTGTACGTGTACAGGTTGTAGTCATTGCTGTAAGGTCGTAAGGACACTGAGTTCTTTGGTGACTCAGGGCCATCCTGGTGGTCAGGTACAAAGCTGATCTGAGTAGAAGCTCCACCTAGATCGAGGGCACCTGTGGCACGCAAGCCCTGTTTGAGGCAGTCATTCAAGTAGTTGACAGTGACCCAACCAAAGGCACCCTCCTCTTGGCCGCTGAGGATCCTTGCTCCCTGGAAGGAGAAGGGGAACTTTTGCAAGGCTGATACCACGGCCTCCATGACCTTATCAGACGCAGAGCTGTTTGCCATATTGAGAAGTATCATGCCGGCCGTAGCAACTAGGTAGATAGCGGTCTCATGGTGCCTGTTAATGGGCACCAAGTGCTCTGCCGTCCTCATACACTTTTTTCAGAGACTCGCCTGCCAAATGTGGGGTGGGAGCATAACTGGAGATCCCTGGACCATTGACTTTGCAGTATGAAGTCTGTTCAATTCTTCTTGTGTCGTTATCCTTCTCTGCAGCAAATTATAAATATACACAGCTGTATGGGAGGATCCGCCATCCAGTACAATACCATACTTATACTTTGGGAGGAGGGGCTTGTTTTGCAACACCGCTACTGTTACCAGGGCAATAATCACTATGACGTCAATCACAGTGATGAGGATGGTCAGGGGTTTGTGCCAGGGGTTCTTCTCTTCCATCTCTTTATTGTCCATCATCAGCCCCTTCTCCGGGGTCGGGTCGCAGTGGCAGCAGGCTAAGTAGGGCACTCCAGTCGTCCCTCTCCCCAGCAACGCCCTCCAGCTCCTCCTGGGGGATCCCAAGGCGTTCCCAGGCCAGATTGGACATGTAGTCCCTCCAGCGAGTTCTGGGTCTACCTTGGGGTCTCCTCCCAGTTGGCTGTGCCCGGAAATCTTCCAAAGGAAGGCGCCCAGGATAGTTTATTGATCCCATAGGGAAATTACGCTCTGCATTTAACCCATCCTAGCTAGGAGCAGCAGCCGCTGTCCAGCACCCAGGGACCAATACACTTGGTTTTAAAATGCGTCTTGGGCGATCGGGTCACAAGTGGATAGAGAGACACATTGCCAGTTTCACCTGTGTCTATCATGCGTCTCCAAATGCGACCTAAAAAAACGCATTTTTAAAACCAAGAGTAAGGGGGTGTAATTCGTCTTGCCATGTCTCGGTTGGGGGCGCAGACCCTAACATGCACGTCTTTGTTTTTTTTATAATGGCTTGACCTGGGCTGTGGCAGCAATGCAAACTGATGCAACTGGTGGAAAAACCTGGACTAGGCAGGGAGTTTCTAGAAGCAAAGCACCTCGTGAACCTGTGGACTCACAAGCTGACATTTGGTCTCATGCTTAGCTGCGCCATTTGCATAGCATCGCGACCCCTTCAAACAAATGTTTGTGAGTGAGTCTATCGTAGGCTTCACATGGCGAAACTTCAATGCACATTTATTTGCATGAAACATTTGCTGCTTTTTCACAACAAAGACAAATGGTTCTGAGCACAGAAGGGGGACTTTTCCAATGGGATTTCCATGAGCACAGTTTGGAGCCAACCCATGCCAAGGATGGCTCCAAACTCTTTAATATCAGGCGTTAGCGCCACACATGGAGGAACAAGTCAGATGCTTCAGAAAGCACTAGCAACAACACCAAAAAGTTCAATCTTACAGCTGAGATACCACACACCCACAAATAAACATACACTCGAACATAACACCACTCCCTGCAAAAGTCAGCTTGAGAAAGTGGAGGAAGTGGATAAAAAAAAATCCGTCACGGACATGTTATTTGGCTTCGCTCCCCACTCCCACGAGTATTTATATATACCACAAATACCACATCCTGAAGTCGAGTGGGCTGCAGTGGTGTCCCTAGCTGTATGTGGAGTCCGCAATCTGCATACCAAGTAGCCCAAGGGGAAGTTGAATTTACAGCAAATACATTTTGAAAATATATGACACTTTCAAATGAATAAAACTCTTCTGGCTTTTAATGAAAGCACCGGTCCTGGTGATCCGTTCCTGGTGTCCTGCAAGTCACTGGTAGATTACCACGGGGCCAGCCGTGCACAAATTACGTCATGCTGTTTTGGGGTGACTGTTGAATGCACGAAGAATAAGTTCACACAGCTGTAAACTACTAATAACACACGTTAGCCCCTAGCTAATGGGTCTGAACCTTTAGCCGAGCGGTTAGTGATGTCGCCTTGTGGCGCAGTGCACCTCGTATCGAATCCCGCACCGGGCAAGAAAATAACCAGTTACACAGCTATTTTCAGAGTTTAATTTTCAGGTTATTCAAATCAAGCTGGGGATAATTTGATGATGTCGGACTTGCCCTACCTGCAGTAGTTATGACACTGTTTCATGCAAATTGATGTGAATGTTACTACAGTGTCATACGATACTGGACCATTTTCAGAATGGTTGGTGTATACTATCAGGATAATTCCCAACCCAAACTATGCCCAATATTAACTACATAGATTATACGTATAGTATAATTCCCTTTAACACGACCCAACAAAACCGTCAAGTTTTTGATGCCATTGTCGTCTCATGTGCTAACAACTAAAGAACACTGGCTTAACAATAATGATGTCGATACCTTTATTTTGCAGCAAAATGAGTATATTTTTAATTAACATAATTAATTTTGTCTGTGGCTGGTTTGTCTTCATTTAACAATTTCTTTAAAAATTGTCCCCTTTGTTCTCCCCTAATTGTATCCGGCCAATTACCCCCACTCTCCCGAGCCGTCCCGGTCGCTGCTCCACCCCGTCTGCCAATCCGGGAAGGGCTGCAGACTACCACATGCCTCCCCCGATACACCTGACAGTGAGGAGTTTCGCCAGGGGGACGTAGCTCGTGCGATGATCACGCTACTCCCCCCAGCCCCGAACAGGTGCCCCGACCGACCAGAGGAGGCGCTAGTGCAGCGGCCAGGACACATACCCACATCCGGCTTCCCACCCGCAGACACGGCCAATTGTGTCTGTAGGGACGCCCGATCAAGCCGGAGGTAAGACGGGGATTCGAACCGGTGATCCCCGTGTTGGTATAGGCAACGGAATAGACCACCACGCCGACCGGACGCCCCCTTAACAGTAAAATGTTAAGTCAAGTTTAGATAGTGTGACGTCACATGACCTCTCTTATCTGTCTGCATAACTTGAGCGCCCCTAGTAGGAAGATAGGCGGAACCCATTAGATGCCAACAGCTATTCTTAAAAAAATGAAACAAATTAAAATGTCACACCTTTCAGTTATACACGACGCCCAAACACACTGACGTCATCTTAGGGACCAATTCACAACAGTGGCAAGGAGTCATTTGCTATGAGTGATGATATTTAAAAAGCGCTCCAATGGCTGACGATCATCTCTGACATCTTAATGGAAGAAAAGGCGGCAACAACGCCCCACGGACGTACTGAAATTGCCAGGGTTAGTCGTGCTGATTTTCTGTTGCAGATCATCAGGTCTGCCCTTAAGTAACCCTCTGCTGGATTTGGGATATTACATCTAAAATTCTTTGACCCAGGTTTTAAGAAATAAAATAAACTAAAATACACAGATGTAATCTAAAATTACAAGTGTTGCGATGAAATGAAATGAAATAAAAATGGGAAGTGATGATTTTTACTAGCACAAGTCTGACAATGACTTGCCAGTACATCATCTGTAAAGGGCTTCTATGGTGTCACGTGAGTCTCTCTTGCGTGCATGTGCAGTCGGTTCTCCTCCCAGGTCTCCGTGGTGATGGTGGCCGCCATTTGGATGCTGCCTGCCCTTCCTCTCCTCACATAAGTTTTTCTTATTACATGATGATGCTGGTCACGTGGCTTGGGTCCTGGACTGCTCCGTTGGCACGTGGACACTGCTTGGCATCCTGTGCATCATGTTCTTCATACATTTTATGTCCATTATAATTCTGTTATCCTCTTTCAACGTTGTATTATGTAAATTGTGTAAACACAACATCCATTGCACGCTGTCCGTCTTGGGAGAGAGATCCCTCCTCCTCCTCTGTTGCTCTTCCTGAGGTTTCTTCCTATTTTTTCTCCCTGTTAAAGGGTTTTTTAGGGAGTTGTTCCTTATCCGATGAGAGGGTCTAAGGACAGGATGTTGTGTTGCTGTTAAGCCCACTGAGGCACATTTGTAATTTGTGATATTGGGCTATACAAATAAAATTGATTTGATTTGATTTGAATTTGACCATGTACTGTATGTAGCTGCAACTATTTAAGATGTAACAACTGCAACCAAATATAAAGCTGATGAAGCCAAACATTAAATGCTCTGTCAGTCCAACACCACAGGCTTTCACTTATTTCTACGATCCTATCCACACACAAAAAAGCAGGACTAAGAACACTGCAAAGTCAGAGTGACGTTTGAATGTAGACGAATTCCCGCTACTCTACCAAGAAAAATATCCAAACACCCCATAAAGCAGTTCCCAGATATCACATATCCATTCATGAGTTGACATCACAAGCGGCAGAAGGCCATGCTGATGTTGAGTCTCGAAACCACTGGCTGCCTATGAATGATTTTAGTCATTTTGGCTGGAAGACAAAGTAAAACAAATGATACAACAACACAACAGACCCTTTGGACTGAGGTCCGATAACGATATTGTTGTAATGATCCTCACACATCCCACCTGCTGCCCTGCACCTCACAGGCCCAAATATTTCATAAAACGTAAGCCGCACAACAGCAAACAATGAAATAAAACCTCGAGTTTGTTTGAATGGACGAAAATTCATGACTGCAATAAAACACGTGCTTTCTGGTCTCATATAAGCGCCAACAAAGAGCAAGAAATGCCACTCTATCTTGTACACTGGGTGTACCATCATCATCATCATCATCACTCGGGGTCGAGTATGACCGTCCTCCCTCTGGGTCCCTCTGGCTCTTCAGGTAGAGGTCGATCCTGGAGCCTCATAATGGGAGGAGTCCTGCGCGTGACAGCTTTGTACGTGGAGTGGCTGATGCGTCTGCATCCACCACACGGTCCTTGGCAGGGGGTGGCCAGAGTCCAAATGGCATGGAGAACCAAGACGATTGGAGACCACGCTCTGTTGCAGCCTTCATCTCCTTTCACTGCCGTTGTGACCTGGAGACATCTTCCACCAGTTCCACCGATGGGGTCTTTGTTGGGTAGTGCTTCATCTGGAACGTCCCCCTTGACCTGTCCGCCCTGGGTGACCCTACCAAACGGATCTAGGGTGTATATATAAAATAACGCCACAGAAAAAGGATGGGTATACAAAGATTAAACAAGACTGACTGACAGAACAGTCTGACAAACAGACTGACTAACGGACTGACTAACAGAAAGGTAGAAAGTGGTGTTAGGACTCTGGGGTAAGTGAAAAGCACAGCAGACAAATTGGTTCTCAAAACAGGGCACTTTGGCTCTGATCCAAGAGGCTACGTACGTGACCATGGCACCACGTCAAGTCAAGATTGTGTTTGTAGAGCCCACAGTCACAATTCAGTCCCAGAGGACTTTAAGAGCACATTACAACTTATGTTGTAAGTTTTGTCCAGTGGCTTGTAGCTTTTGTCAGTGTTACCACTTTGGGCCTCTGGTACTCCCCCGACTCAGGGCCTCTGGTACTCCCACGACTCAGGGCCTCTGGTACTCCCACGACTCAGGGCCTCTGGTACTCCCACGACTCAGGGCCTCTGGTACTCCCACGACTCGGGGCCTCTGGTACTCCCACAACTCAGGGCCTCTGGTACTCCCACGACTCGGGGCCTCTGGTACTCCCACGACTCGGGGCCTCTGGTACTCCCACGACTCAGGGCCTCTGGTACTCCCACGACTCGGGGCCTCTGGTACTCCCACGACTCGGGGCCTCTGGTACTCCCACCACTCGGGGCCTCTGGTACTCCCACGACTCAGGGCCTCTGGTACTCCCACGACTCGGGGCCTCTGGTACTCCCACGACTCAGGGCCTCTGGTACTCCCACGACTCAGGGCCTCTGGTACTCCCACGACTCAGGGCCTCTGGTACTCCCACGACTCGGGGCCTCTGGTACTCCCACGACTCGGGGCTAGCTTGTCTCACCTGCAGCCGGCCGTTGTTAAGCACAAACTCTTGTTGCTTTTTCACGTTTGCATCCATTTAGGGCGTCCGAGTAGCATGGTGGTCTATTCCGTTACCTACCAACACGGGGCTCGCCGGTTTGAATCCCTGTGCTACATTGGTCGGGCGTCCCTACGGACACAATCGGCCGTGTCTGTGGGTAGGAAGCTGGGTGTGATTTACATTTTGCATCATTTTAAATTACGATATCAATGGCTCAAATGTCCAAGCTACAGACACTTATGATAAACTTATAAAACATTAGAGTTGATTTTTAGCAAGAACAATAATATTATAATAATAAACATTTTATTTAAAGGTGCCTTTCATGACACTCAAGATCCCCTTACATCAAATATAAGAAAACAAAGCAGTAAAAAACATTAGCGCAATCAACAATAAAACACACATTAAACAATTGAGCACACATCAGCAGGAGTTAAACACAGGTTTTTCTTCCCGAGTTGGTCTGGTTCTGGCAACATCCAGTGAGGGGGGAGCTGTACCAGTGGGCCGAGAGGAGTTATTGACGGGGGTTATCAGGGAGATGATAGAAGGCAGGCATGTTTGAACTAGTGTTGTGGGATTTGGATCCAGGTGTCATGTGGAGGTGCTGGACTTAGTAATGAGTTCAGACATGTGATGTTGAGTTGGAAGACCGAATACACGTAGGGCAGTGGATGGGGATCAGTTTCAGGGCGACTGCTGATGGTAAAGTCAGTCTGCGTGACGTTAGCAGAGGCTCGCTGCTCATGAATGGTACTAATTTTGGAGTTGAAAAACTTATTTAAAAAAAAAAGCAGAGCATTATTCATTAGAAAGGTTACTGTTCATACTGGTTTCAGGTGGATGAAGTAACCTTTTAACTGCGGTGCAGCGTTCCAGTAGTTCCGTCAACGGCACTGGTGGTATTTGCATAACAGGATGTTTTAGCTGCTGAAAGAGCATTTGTGTAATGGAGGGTATGACCCGAACACATTTGTTTGTGAACTGCAAGTCCAGTCTTGATGCAAAGCCTCTCGAGGCGCCCACCCATAGCCTTGAGCTGACATAGTTCAGGTGTGTACCAGGGAGCAGTATAGGGGCAAATAAAACAACCCGTGTTTTCAGAGGGGTTAAAGTATCAAGTGCAGAAGAGAAAATATTATTGCAGCAGTCCGTAAGACCAGGGAGTGAGGAGGTGTGAGCAGGAACGGGGTTCGAGGTAATTAAACCGCTGAGATCATCCGGATTAACATGTCTAAAGTTGCAGTGTGATATGGTACGATGCACCCTTGATTTACTGAGCAGGAGGTCGGTGTTGAATAACACAGCTTTAGGGTCAGAGATGGGTAGTTCAGCAGAGGCGGTGTTATATGATGCGATGCCGGAACAGCAAACTAAGCCAAGGATAGGACTCTTGACGTGGGTTGTAAAGTTGACATACTGCATTAGATAAAAGCAATCTAACATTGCTTTAATGTATTGTCGGTGTTATCAAAATGAACATTTAAATCCCCCATTAGGATTATATTTGAAGACGTTGCACTAGGGGTGGTTAAAACTGTTGAGAGTTCCGTGATAAAAAACCATCGATGCCTTAGGTGGTCTGTACAGAGCAGCAACACTAATGGGTGTCGGTCCATAGAGCTTAACGGCCAGCAGTTCAAAGGAGGATCGATCAGGTGGTGGCGGTGGCGTTATACTATCGCGATAGTTCAGCGCGCAGCCGCCTCCTCTGCCCGAAGTCCGGGATTTGCGCATGTAAACAAATCCTGGCGGAGTTGCTGAAGTTGGTTGTGGAAAGTCATTCTGTGACTTCCAGGATTCCGTGAGACACAACTAATCCAGTCTGTGCTCCGCGATGACGTCACTGACCAGAGGGGCTTTTGCTGGCGATAGATCGCATATTACAGAGGGCAAACTTATGACAGGTCGTGCGCGTATACACAGCTGATTTAGCTAGCGGAAATAGCACAGTGTGGTCTACGTGCCATCCGTTATCCATCCATTATCCAAACTACTTATCCGAATTCGGCTCGCGGGGGACTGGAGCCTATTCCAGCAGTCCCATGGTTCTATGTCGTGTGCATGATGACGAGCCTAATAATGGTCTGTGTGCGTAACGGAAGTACATAAAGATAGAGATGATGAATCCACCATATAGAGCACGACACTATAATACCACGAACGTGTCCGGCATCTACTAACGTAACTGGGGTGAGCCTGCTGATGACGGGTTATTGTGTTGGTTATTGTGTCCAATGACAACAGACGTCTTCATCTTAATTAGGAATTTAGAGGTGCGCTTGTTGAGCGGTCCCGCGAACAGCAGTGGCGGCAGCGCGTGTCGTGGCTCCGCCCCGCTCGCCGCTGCCTGAAGGCGTGATCAGTCGAGCACGCACGCACGCACACACACAATATCTATTTCTAACATGTCGATAAACAGGATATACTATACAGATAAGCCACTGCCAGTAATGTGAAGTGATTAACAAATCCAGGGGGAAATACAGTTAATGACTTGGTGATTACAGCGATAATCGACAAGCATGGCAAGTTGACGCACATTACCGATAGCTTTTAGCGGCTTTTTTTTTCAAATATTGTGCAAACTATTGGATTGTATTAATGTATGAAAGCTAATCGCTAGCAATATTGAAAAATTACATGCTTTTGACGTCATCAGTTACACGTAGAAGGCCCAACGAAATACTCTAAGAAGAAAACAAGAAAGCATTATATTATTATTATTATTATTAATGATAATAATATTATTATCCTTAGCCTATTGATATTGAAACAGACCTGTTCACGTGAGGCTCCCGGAGCTCTCATTGATTGACTAAAGAAAGGTATGAGCCTCAGTAAGCCTTTGGGAAACTCACCTCCCTGGTTGATACAGGTAAGCCATGTGTGTAATGAGCTTGTGGTAAATGCCAACATTTCACTGAAAGCTGGTTGACTGACAGTCGTGTGGTGCTCTTTAGCCTACCCCATTAACAGATTCAGCTTGATTTGGCCGATTTTAAAACCGAGTCTCCTAAAGGCCCTGTGTCCACAGGCAGATGCTTTCTGTTTTAATTTTACCAAAAAGTCCCTACTTTACTGTGAAGTGCTCTAAAGCCGGACTGGAAACTGTTAAAAACACTATTACTGTTCATAAAAGACATCAACTGAGAAGAAATAACTCTCCAGAACCTTAGATAGAAAGGACAATTTGGAGATTGGTCTGTAGTTACTTGGGGACAGGGGATCTAAATTACGTTTCCTCAGCAATGGCTGAACAATGACATGCCTAAAACTGTCTGGCTAAGAACCAGAGGCCAGAGAATTATCAAGAATTTGCAGAATAATGGGGGCTAACAGCTGAAAATACCTCCTTGAGCAGCTTAGTGGGAATGATGTCGAAGATGCCGGAGGAGGAGTTCATTTTGGAGGCTGTACTCTCCAACACTGAATTTGTAATTAGTTGAAACTGGGTAAAATAGGGAGAAATATGAGAAATGGATTTGGAACCCGATACTCTCCACGTTATTTACAAAAATTTTGCGGGCAGCTCAACATCAGGTTCAAAAAGAGAAGTGGGGGGGGGGGCCATTAATAACAGAATCAAGTACGCTGATCTTGCATCCTTATCTGCCTTCTGGTAAATTCACATTTGGTTTTTAGGGGTGTTATGTGCTAATTCGGACTTGTTGACCTTCTACTGTCGTTCAGATTTTCTACAGTCTTCTAAGGGCACGAGTGTGATCATGCAGCCAGGGGAGGTTATTTGATTTTTGTTTCCTAGTTTTAAGAGGTGCAATTTGGTCGAGGATGGATAGGCACTGATCACTGTTTTAGGATAGCTTTATGGTCAGATATAGGCATAGCCACCAGATTAAGACACTCGAAAGAGAAACCAGATGAGCGCACAAGGCCGAATTGCGCAACAAATTCGTTGTAAGAATACAATGACGAAATAAAGTGGCTTTCTTTCTTCTCCCTCTTCTTCACCGGCTTCCCCTGTCTGCTGCTGCCTGAGATAAACCCTCGGCAGTTAATCCTTGGAAGCGGTTTTCTGATATACTTGTGGATGCTGTGTTTCATTATGAACTTAGTTGTGTCAAGTTATGTGAACTCATTTCACATAAAATCATTCCACATAACTTGACACGATTAAGTTCATTTACTTACTTTTCCCAAGGTAGTCGGTTAACCAGTTTTTCCCTAAGTAAACTTAACTCCTAGAATTTACAGCATACATACAGTGCACCAGGAAAGTATTCACACCCCTTCACTTTCCCCACATTTTGTTATGTTACAGCCTTATTCCAAAATGGATTAAATTACTTTTTTTCTCATCAATCTACACACAATACCCCATAATGACAAAGTGAAAAAGGTTTTGTAGATATTTTTGCAAATTTATTAAAAATAAAAAAACTGAAATATTGCATGTACATAAGTATTCACACCCTTTGCTATGACACTCAAAATTGAGCTCAGGTTCATCCTGTTTCCACTGATCATCCCTGAGATGTTTCTACATCTTGATTGGAGTCCACCTGTAGTAAATTCAATTGACTGGACGTGATTTGGAAAGGCACACACCTGTCTATATAAGGTCCCACTGTTGATAGGGCATGTCAGAGCAGAAACCAAGCCATGAAGTCAAAGGAATTGTCTGTGGACCTCCGAGACAGGATTGTATCGAGGCACAGATCTGGGGAAGGGTACAAAAAAATCTCTACAGCTTTGAAGGTCCTGAAGAGCACAGTGGTCTCCATCATTCGTAAATGGAAGAAGTTTGGATCCTCCAGGACTCTTCCTAGAGCTGGCCGCCAAGCCAAAATGAGTAATCAGGGGAGAAGGGCCTTGGTCAGGGAGGTGACCAAGAACCCGATGGTCGCTCTGACAGAGCTCCAGCGTTCCTCTGTGGAGATGGAAGAACCTTCCAGAAGGACAACCACCTCTGCAGCACTCCACCAATCAGGCCTTTATGGTAGAGTGGCCAAACGGAAGCCTCTGCTCAGTAAAAGGCACATGACAGCCCGCTTGGAGTTTGCCAGAAAGCACCTAAAGGACTCTCAGACCATGAGAAACAAGATTCTCTGGTCTGATGAAACCAAGATTGAACTCTTTGGCCTGAATGCCAAACGTCACGTCTGGAGGAAACCAGGCACCTCTCATCACCTTGCTAATACCATCCCTACAGTGAAGCATGGTGGTGGCAGCATCATGCTGTGGGGATGTTTTTCAGAGGCAGGAACTGGGAGACTAGTCAGGATCGAGGGATAGATGAATGGAGCAAAGTACAGAGAGATCCTTGATGAAAACCTGCTCCAGAGCGCTCAGGATCTCAGACTGGGGCGAAGGTTTACCTTTCAACACGACAATGACCCTAAGCACACAGCCAAGACAATGAAGGAGTGGCTTCGGGACAAGTCTGTGAATGTCCTTGAGTGGCCCATCCAGAGCCCAGACTTGAACCCCATTGAACATCTCTGGAAAGACCTGAAAATAGCTGTGCAGCGACGCTCCCCATCTAACCTTACAGAGCTCGAGGGGATCTGCAGAGAAGAATGGGAGAAATACTCCAAATATAGGTGTGCCAAGCTTGTAGCTTCGTACCCAAGAAGACTTGAGGCTGTAATTGCTGCCAAGGGTGCCTCAACCAAGTACTGAGTAAAGGGTGTGAATACTTATGTACATGCAATATCTCAGTTTTTTATTTTTAATAAATTTGCGACAATTTCCACAAAACCTTTTTCACTTTGTCATTATGGGGTATTGTGTGTATACTGATGAGAAAAAAAAGGAATTTAATCCATTTTGGAATAAGGCTGTAACATAGCAAAATGTGGGGGAAGGGAAGGGGTGTAAATACTTTCCGGATGCACTGTATATGTATGTATGTATGTATGTGTGTGTGTCTTTGCAATCCCTCCATCTCTTTCTCTTTGCATATACAAATATATGTATTGTATGTGTGTGTGTGTGCGCGCGCACGCGCGTGTGTTTGAGTCCGAGAGCTGAGTCATAAAAACGGTTCTCAGTCGATGGATTTCCTAATGTATGACCCCTGTGGGTTTATTCTGCTGTGTCCCTGGCTGAGAATATCCCAGCCCCTTACCGTAAGTGAATCGCTGACAGGCTGTACTTCCTCCCCCCCCCCTCTCTGTCTCTCTCTCTCTCTCTCTCTCTCTCTCTCTCTCTCTCTCTCTCTCTCTCTCTACCTCACAGCACGAGACTCTCGTTTAAAACACCTCTACAGCTCTACCGGACGACCTGCCACGTCACCTTTACCGCAAGGTGCGTTTCTCACGGCGTGCGCGGCGGCCCGACGGGACACGAGAGCGAGAGACAGAGAGAGAGACAGAGAGAGAGACAGAAAGAGAGACAGAAAGAGAGAGAGAGAGACAGACAGAGAGAGAGAGACATAGAGAGAGACAGAAAGAGAGAGAGACGGACAGAGAGACAGAGAGACACAGAGAGAGAGAGAGACAGAGAGAGAGACAGAGAGAGAGAGAGAGAGAGAGAGAGAGAGAGAGAGAGAGAGAGAGAGAGAGAGAAAGAGAGAGAGAGAGAGACAGACAGAGAGAGGGAGACAGAGAGAGGGAGACAGAGACACAGAAAGAGAGAGAGAGACAGAGAGAGAGAGACACAGAGAGAGAGACACACAGAGAGACAGAGAGAGAGAGAGACAGAGAGAGAGAGACACAGAGAGAGAGACACAGAGAGAGACAGAGAGAGAGAGAGACAGAGAGAGACAGAGAGAGAGAGAGAGAGACACAGAGAGAGAGAGACAGAGAGAGACACAGAGAGAGAGACACAGAGAGAGACAGAGAGAGAGAGAGACACAGAGAGAGAGACACAGAGAGAGACAGAGAGAGAGAGAGAGACAGAGAGAGAGAGAGAGAGAGAGAGAGAGAGAGAGAGAGAGAGAGAGAGAGAGAGAGAGAGAGAGAGAGAGAGAGAGAGAGAGAGAGAGGGACGGGCCGGTGGACAAAGGGGGAGGAGGGTACGGCCGCGGGCGTGCAGGATAAACCGGAGCTGTGCAGCGCCTCAGGTTGTCAACGGTCGCGGTTAGCTCGGCTTGCAAAAAGGAACACCGGGATTTCGTCCACAGAGGCGGCTGGGTGGGAGGGAGGGAGTGTGGGAGGGAGGGAGGGGAGGGGAGGAGGGAGGGGGGTCACCTTGTCTTCCCGCTCCTCGCGCGCGCGTGAGCGCGTGCGTCCGTGTGAACCGGCGCGCCCCAGAAGCGATGAAGAGGATGTGGGGGGGTGAACCATCGCGGAAGAAGGAAAGAGAGTCGACGGGTGACAGCATCATATGGTCGCGAGGCAAGAGACGCGTGCCGTCAGGCTTGTTCCGTCAGCGCCAAAGTCTTGTTTTCTTTTCGAGACGAGAGGGCGAGCTCAGCTCCCCTCCTCACGTCGCGTGGCGGTTTTGTTTGTTGTCATGACGATGTTTAAATTTCCTGCAGTTTATTTGTTTTTTTTTTTGGTTTTGTTTTCCTGGGACACGTCCGAGTACAGTCCTTAACTAGACTTTGCTCTGAAAAACAATAGCTGTCAAGACTGCGAGTGAGTACTAAGAGTGCTTTGGGTAAGTGGCTAATTAACAGTTCATCTTATAAATGTGATCTCATGGTGTCTCGTTGTGCCTCTTTGGCAACTACATGAGTGGCTGACTGCTGAGCACCCAGTGGTGGGCCGGTCAGATTCAGACACAAGCGGATACACTACACATGTGTGTATCTGCTAAATATGAATATGAGGATGGTTAATTAACGATTTATTTTAGTGCACAATTTCAAATGAATCGATTTGGGTGCACGAGACTGCAGATTTGTTTCCTGTATTGATTGTGTGTGTGTGTGTGTGTGTGTGTGTGTGTGTGTGTGTGTGTGTGTGTGTGTGTGTGTGTGTGTATGTTCTTTTGGACTCTGGCACCTTTTCAGAAGCAATGCCTTGCAGTTGTTATCAACATAATTAAGACAATAAGGAAATGTGTGTTGAGTGATGCTAGACACTCACCCCAACGTCATGACACGCCGAGTTTACCAAAAATCAAAACAAAGCAACACACAATATTTACACTTTCGAAATCAATATATAACCGACTGAGTGGTTTTACTGCAGACAATATGAATTTTTGTGGAAGACAAATACCAGGGCAGATATTGTTCCTCTTAATTGTAGTGGTAGTGTTTTTTTTTTTTTGTTTTTTTTTTTTTTTTTTAATAATTTCTAATTTAGCAAACTGCCTGAAATCTGATTCCTCTACTAAAGGGATTCGCAGTGTAAAATATACTTTTTATTTTTTCCATAGGTTAAATGGACCTGGTCTTACTCTTAGTTGTCGTCGTCACATCATGGCAATCCCTCTCAGGTACATACACTATACATCATAGTGTATGCAAAGATGCATACAGCTATGAGTAGCTACATGTTCAGATATATATACTTAGCACAAAAAGTAAGGACATTTGTGTTTGGTAGATTATTTCTTTGTTGTAACAATGCTTCTTGGCAATAAATCTTATTCCGTTGGAAAGCCTGTTTATTCCCCTTTTAAATGGGGCCACATTTGTAAAGAACATGCATTTGTGGGATGAGCAGCAGAGCTGAGTATGTGGGTTGCGCCCATGAAAAATTTGCCAAATCTTCTCTGCTAATGCCAAACAGCTTATTTTGCTGTTGCTGTTGACTCTTGTTTTGAGCTTCTGGTACCCCAGGTGCTGACAATCAGGTTTTCAAGATTCATTGCCAAGAAGCATTGTTACAACAAAGAAATAATCTACCAAACACAAATTTCCTTACTTTTTGTGCTAAGTATATATATATATATCTATATATATATATATATATATATATGTGTGTGTGTGTGTATGTGTGTGTGTGTGTACATATATATGCATATATACATACACACACACATACACATATATATATATATATATATATATATATATATGTGTGTGTGTGTGTGTGTGCGTGTGTGTGTACATATATATGCATATATACATACACACACATACACACATATATATATATATATGTGTGTGTGTATATGTGCGTGTACGTACATATATGTATATACAGACATATGTATATGGTATATATGCATGTGTACACACACACACACACACACACACACACACACACACACACACACACACACACACACACACACACACATATATATATATATATATATATATATATATGCCTGTATGTATGTATGGGCACATTGTATACATGTATGAAGAAGTTGACAGAGAAAAGATTTCATTAATCTGAAACATTTTTATACTTATTTTGCAAACATGGCACAATTTGACAGCTGAAACATAAACATATTCGTATGACAAGTGCACACGTCTTTATTGGATACCTTATTGGCAAAAAAATGTCACAACTGAGAAAAAGGGTCATTTTTTTCCTTAACATGGAGCTTGTTAATTCATTTATATATCTGGCTGAAACTCTCCCTAGCCTTGTTCACTGTGGAGGCAGACTACCGCTTCTATGAGGCAGAGTACCAAGGAGAGGTGGAGCTGGCCTGCCGCTTTCAGCCAGTATCTTTACATCACAATCATGACCTGAAGGTGACCTGGCACTGGCTCAATTCCACCTCCTATCTGGATGTGTACCACTTTGACGGTGGGGTGCAAAATCTGGGATCCCGGTTCCAGGGTCGAGTCAGACTACTCACGGAGGAGCTGGCCAAAGGCTGGGTCAAGTTACAGGTCAGCAATGGCGGTGACTGTTGTGTTCAACTGAATAGATGGTGGGGGGGGGGAGGTGAACCAGTGTTCAAATGTTTTGTCCACATTTGATTCTATAAACACAGAGGGAGCTTGGTAAGCCCCCAGAAGTTGTGTTTATTGCTTCTCTATGCAATGCCATTTGAGTTGCTCTTCCCTCTTACTCAACATGGGCTCACACCCATCTGTTTAGTGTTTATAAACTGATGCACGAAACTTAACTAATCAGTTGTAGTGTCTGGAATTCAGTGAAAGAGAAACCTCATTGATTATGATATCATGATTGATTATGACCCATTGATAGCATATATTGCTATTCTATGTGCACAGAATGCTGTGCAGTAGCGAATAACACAAACCCACCATATTGTGAGAATGCAACGTGTATCTTGGCGTATTTAGCCGTGGATGTAAAAGAACTCACTCTTTTGTTTTTTTCCAAAATCCCAGATGTCCAAGCTCAGGATCGATGACTCTGGGTTATACCAATGCCTGGTGGAGATGGAGGCAGCAGATTATAAAACGCTAACATTGTCTGTTAAAGGTCAGTATTGAGTTAGTGTAACTGACGCAATAGTTGTTTTTCAGACAAAAGTCCTGGACATTGACCTTGAATTACTCTTAGATTTTTTTCAGAGCACTTCTCATTTGTGTACATGTTAGCAGATTGGTCAATGTGAAAATGAAAGCTAGGCCAGTATGATTCAGTGCAATCAATGCTGAGTTAATCCTGGTGCAGAAATTCCCCCTCATGTTAACGAACTCATGTTATTAGTGCATGTTAATGTCTATTACCGCAACAGCTTCAGTCACTTCCAGGATTCTTCGTGTCCACCGTAAAAACTACCAGGTCGTTAAAGCGTATGTTAGTACCTATTTTCATCTCATTCTTTATTCTTTCCCAGCTTCCTATAAAACACCGACCAAAACTATCAAGCGGCCTGCAGAGGGAGACGAGGTGCAGCTGAAGTGCCAGTCTGAGGGCTACCCCTTTCACCCAGTTATCTGGAGGGATGGAGACATGCAGCTCCTCAGCTCTAACACCACTTATGTAACAACACCTGACCAACTCTTCCAGGTCACAAGTCAGATACAAGTGAGGTCTTCAGTCAAAAACAACTACACGTGCACCTTCTTCAATGGGCCATCAGCAAGGTTTGATATTCCAGGTATGATGAAACTTACCTTTGAGGTTTTACTCAGAGGGCCATGCTCAAACATCCCACTTTATTACATGTACCCATGGTCATTGAAACTCTAGTTAATCGTCACGAAATTGGTCGCTGGTTTCGGGTCGTTATACAACTGTATTTTTTTTATAAGGGTGGGGGTACCTGCAGTCAGTTGAGATGAAGAGGTCACTCAGTTGAGTGATGAAACGTTTCTCTCAATAAATGTTGTGTCCAGATGACGCAGTTCAGTCTTTCCACTGAATTGCGTCAGCTTACTCCCACCTGTCAGTGGAACATCAACACTGTGGTTTTATTCAGGCAGTGCTTTTCGCAGCAGCTCGTCTCATAACTGCTTCCAGCGTAGGTTGTAGATAAGTGTTGGTGCCGCGTGTGAAGTTTTTTGTGTGTTTGTGCGTAGATGTGTGTATAAATTCTACCTTCGTGCAAGCTTTGTTTAAACTCTGAAATGTATTGTGGTAGAGGGCTGCTGTACAATAAACACAAACAACACGTCCTAGGTGCCAAGAAACACAAATGAGATACTTAGAAAAAAATAACCCATCAGTGCATGTTTTGTTTTCTTGCTTGTTTTTGATTAATATTCTTCTTCTTTTGGCTTGTTCAGTTTCTCAGGGGTCGCCATAGTGGATTTTTGCCCTCCATAGCTTTCTGTCTGACGCATCCCTCTCCCACAGTCCAACCCTCCTCGTGTCCTCCTCTGTCTGGTCTCTCCATCTTTTCCATGGTCTTCCTCTTTTTCTTTTGCCAGGTATTTCCAGGTCCAATACCTTCTTTCCTCTATAGTCTATGCCTCCTGTCTGTACATGTCCAACCCATCTCAGTCTTGTCTCTCTCAGCTTCCCATCCATTCCGCTGATCTTGGAACGGAGCTCTCACTTCTTAATTTCTCTTCCACTCTTTTCTAGTGACTCCCAAGGACCAACACAGCATGTTCAACTCTGCTACATGTAATGTAGATTCTAGCCTGTCTGTTGTTGTCACTGTGTCCGTACCATAGAGCATGGCAGGCCTGACCATTGATTTGTATATCTTGCCCTTCACCCTCAATGGCATTCTTTTGTTCCAAAGTACTCCAGCTACCTTTCTCCATGAATTCCACCCAGATTGAGTCCTTTTCTTGACTTCCTTCTTACAACCGCCTTCTGTCTGTATTGTCGATCCTAAGTACTTGAATTCGTTAACTTCTGGGACAGCTCTTCCTCCTACGGTCAATCCTGGACTTTCTACTTGCTTATTTATAAACAGGTACTCAGTCTTTGCTCTGCTGATCTTTAGTCCGCTAATCTCTAGCGCTTCTCTCCAATCTTCAAGACCGCTCGCCAACCTTTCCTTGTCCTCGTTTGCCAGCACGATGTCATCAGCAAACATCATGCCCCATGGTGGCTCTTTCTTAAGATGTTCTGTGAGGCTGTCCATCAGTATTGTTTTTGATTAATAAGCATGGCAAAAACCACGCTATACGATGGAAAGGATCTTGTGATATTGACGCGATGAATCAAAGAAATGAGGTACTGACATATCACCCACGGCATGGAAGAGTCTGAATCAGCCTCACAGGATGTTCATGATGTTAAATGCGACAGACTACTTGACAGCTGAGGTGGTTTTTCATTCTTTACTCACGATGATATGTTTCTGCTGACTACAGAGAGAGACAGGAAAGCTATGTCTAACTCACTGCTTGATTAATCATGAGATGAGCTCTTTTCTTAGCATTGTGCATATGCTTTCCTTGTACATTCACTGTACATGTGCTTTCAAGCACCACTGTATGTGGTGCTTGAAAGTTTGGGAACCCTTTAGAATTTTCTATATTCCTGCATATAGAAATCATCAGATTTTTGTGTGAAAATCTGATTATGTTTTAGGTCATATTTATATAGTATGACCTAAAACATCATCAGATTTTCACATTCCATTCCAAAACATTAACTTTATTCTTCTTTAACCATCCTTTGGTAGAACGACTTGTGTGCTTAGGGCCGTCGTCTTGCTGCATGACCCACGTTCTCTTGAGATTCAGTTCACGGACAGATTTCGTGATATTTTCTTTAAGAATTCGCCCGTATAGAATTCATTGTTCCGTCAATGATGGCAAGCCATCCTGGCCCAGATGCAGCAAAACAGGCCCAAACCATGATACTACCACCACATTTCACAGATGGGATAAGGTGGCACGGTGGCAAAGTGGTTAGTGCGGTCGCCTCACAGCAAGAAGGTCCTGGTTTCGAGCCCCGGGGTAGTCCAACCTTGGTGGGTCATCCCGGGTCGTCCTGTGTGGAGTTTGCATGTTCTCCCTGTGTCTGCATGGGTTTCCTTCCACAGTCCAAAGACATGTAAGTCAGGTGAATTGGCCATACTAAATTGTCCCTAGGAATGAATGTGTGTGTGTGTGTGTGTGTGTGTGTGTGTGTGTGTGTGTGTGTGTGTTTGTGTGTGTGTTGGCCCTGTGATGGCCTGGCGGCCTGTCCAGGGTGTCTCCCCGCCTGCTGCCCAATGACTGTTGGAGTAGGCTCCAGCATCCCCGCAACCCTGAGAGCAGGATAAGCGGTCAAGATAATGGATGGATGGATAAGGTTCTTATGCTGGAATGCAGTGTTTTCCTTTCTCCAAACATAACGCTTCTCATTTAAATCAAAACGTCCTATTTTGGTCTCATCCATCCACAAAACATTTTTCCAATAGCCTTCTGGCTTGTCCAAGTGATCTTTAGCAAACTGCAGATGGGCAGCAATGTTCTTTTTGGAGAGCAGTGGCTTTCTCCTTGCAGCCCTGCCATGCACACCATTGTTGTTCAGTGTTCTCCTGATGGAGGACTCATGAGCATTAACATTAGCCAAAGTGAGAGGCCTTTAGTTGTTTAGAAGTTACCCTGGGTTCCTTTGTGACCTGGCCGACTATTACACACCTTGCTCTTGGAGTGATCTTTGATAGTTGACCACTCCTGGGGAGGGTAACAATGGTCTTGAATTTCCTCCATTTCTACGCAATCTGTCTGACTGGTGGAGTCCAAAGTCTTTAGAAATGGTTTTGTAACCTTTTCCAGCCTGATGAGCATCAACAACGTTTTTTCTGAGGTCCTCAGAAATCTCCTTTGTTCTTGCCATGATGCACTTCCACAAACATGTGTTGTGAAGATCAGACTTTGATAGAGCCCTGTTCTTTAAATAAAACAGGGCGCCCACTCACACCTGATTGTCATCCCATTGATTGAAAACACCTGACTCTAATTTCACCTTCAAATTAACTGCTAATCCAAGAGGTTCACATACTTTTGCCACTCAGATATGTAATATTGGATCATTTTACTCAATAAAATAAACACCCAAGTATAATGTTTTTGTCTCATTTGTTTAATTGGATTCTCTTTATCTACTTTTAGGACTTGTGTGAAAATCTGATGATGTTTTAGGTCATATTTATGCAGAAATATAGAAAATTCTAAAGGGTTCACAAACTTTCAAGCACCACTGTATATATGTATGTATGTGTGATGACCAGCTATGGTGACAGGCATGGGTGCAAGTCCATGAATACTGGGATGGCATCCAACGCTTTACCTGTGACCCCGTCCATAGGGTTAGTGGTTGTGTCAGGGAGGGGATTCGACCTAAAACTTTGCCAAATCATTATGCGGATTAACAATACCATACTGGATCAGTCGAGGCTCCATACTGGATCGGTCGAGGCCCGTGTTAGCAACAGCCGCCATTGGTGCTGTGCCCTCACAGGGTAATGATAGAAACTATAAAATCCACTGTCACCTCTTTGAAACAGGGAACAAGCTGAAAGAAGAAGAAAAAAGAAAATGCATGATATACAGCTGTGTTTTTAGGCATTGAGCAACAAAAGGAAGTGATTGTGTTTGAGGCACTGCCACGTCAGCTGAACCTAATGTGTTAACACTGTAAATTCTTGACTGGTAACATTTTGGTGTCTTTGCATTCTTCACAGATGAACTACCATTACGTAATGAGGGAATTCATGCACTCATATCACTGAGCATACTGGGGGCTCTGCTGTCCATCATTTTAATCATAGCCTGTTATCGGCGAAAAGGTAAATCCATCACCCGTGACATTTCAGAGGCTTCACACAATGCATAGAGTGTAACAACAGTTAAGTCTAGATAAGAGGTGTTAAACTGTACAACAACACAATGCCATGGAGGCTGCAGTACTAAAGAATGCCATGACACATCCCGTCTTAACATGTTGAAAGATGGAAACTCCAAATGTGTACAGCACTGAGTAATCAAGAGAGTGCTGTTTTTTTTTCCAGTTACATATATCCCATGACCATTTGTCAAAACCAAAGACTAAGGCTTGTTGTGCTTCTTATGGACGGGCTGCAAAGTGTACCTACAGTAAACATTTTTTTTTTTAGTAAGGCTCTTGAGATGTCAACACATACCGTGGTACGCTTACAAGTCTGTACCTGTACTTTACACCACAACCCAGTCAGTTTGAGATTTAGAAAAGGAAGTAAGAACTAGCCGTCTTCTTTGTAGCAGATTTGCTTGTTATGGTCGGTCAACTTCTGATTGTAGCGCATGGCCAGGGACCCATGATCGTCATCACGTTCTTATCTAGCCATGTGACAGCATGAGTTTGCATTTTTGGGCTCCATCTTTGCGAGGACTTGTGAGGTCAGAAACGCCCTACAAGGTTTTAATTTCCATGAGAGGGGAAGTTGAGCCTGTCCATTAACATGCGGGTATTTTCTTTGCATGAATGGCATAGGAATGTTATGAAGTACATCTACTGAGTGGAATTACTTGGATGTTTTATTGCACTTGCTAACTCATACTACTGCCTCAGACGTGTGTGTGTGTGTGTGTGTGTGTGCTGTGGGTGTTGTATGTGTCAACAATACAAGGAAATTGAGAGGCGTCTGCTTTTGTGCTGACTAATACATTCTTATAAATACGTGCGTGTCCTTGCCTTGGAAAATCCCTCTTTACTGTATTCATGTATTTCAATTCCTGTATGCTTAGGCAGGAACATCAACTACTGTTTCTCTTTCCATAGCAAATGACCTCCTGTGAATTTCTAAGCCAAAGTCCTAGAGGGTGGAGATGAACTTTCGGAGGAGGTACCCCAAACAAGATGGAAAACACGCACAACCCCAAATCCTGTTGTCTCCCGGGTTCAGGGGGCCCACGGCTGAATCTCTGAACATTTAGTAGCCACGACCTTTCCTCTTGCGTGAATTGCGGTTACGCACATGAGAGGCAGCCTTTTTAGGAAAATATGGCAAAATTCTCTTGGCGAGACATGGATAGAGGATAGCCTCCAACATGTACTGAGCAGAACAGTTGAACTGTTGTGTGAACATCACATTTTTTTATTTTTATTTTTTGGACCTGGATTATCGAGCAAGGATGAAGACATGCTGTATGAACGGTTGCTGAGGAAGGAGCAGGTGATGATGTTTGGAACACCGTCACAAACCCAAGGAGAGTGTTAGGGGCGTCCGGGTGGCGTGGCGGTCTATTCCATTGCCTACCAACACAGGGATCGCTGGTTCGAATCCCTGTGTTACCTCCGGCTTGGTCGGGCGCCCGTACTGACACAACTGGCCGTGTCTGCGGGTTGGAAGCCGGATTTGGGTATGTGTCCTGGTCGCTGCGCTGGCGCCTCCTCTGGTTGGTCGGGGAGCCTGTTCGGAAGGAGGGGGAACTGGGGAGGGGGGGGGAGCTATGTTCCCCCTGGTGAAACTCCTCACTGTCAGGTGAAGTCTGCAGCCCTCCCCGGATGAGCAGAGTGGGTGGAGAAGGCACCGGGACGGCCCGGAAGAGTGGGGTAATTGGCCAGGTGTAACTGGGGGAGAAAAGGGTGGGGGGTGGGGGGGAGTGTTAGGACACAGGAGCCACTGGAGCATTAATCGCAATCTTTTAAGTCCCACTTGTTCCGGTGGCGTCTGGACACTGCTTGGCATCCTGCTCGTCATAATTCTGTTATCCTCTTTCAATGTTGTATTGTGTAAGCTGTGTAAACACAACATCCATTGCACATTGTCTATCTTGGGAGAGAGCTCCCTCTTCTGTTGCCCTCCCTGAGGTCTCCCCCTATTGTTTCACCCTGTTCAAAGGGTTTCATTTTAGGGAGTTGTTCCTTATCCGACGTGAGGGTCAAAGGACAGGATGTTGTGTTGCTGTAAAGCCCCTCGAGTCAAAATTGTAAATTTGTGATGTTGGGCTACACAAATAAAATTGGCTTGACTTGACTTGACTTAGAGAACGGAGGTTCGGTCGTTTAAACATCACCCAGCTTCTACTACATGTGTGTGTTTTTTTGACGCTCACAAAAGTGGATTGAGACTCGAGGTTTAAAAATGCCGCCGGTTTTTTGACCGCTGAATTTCCACGCTCATGAAATAAGAATAAATGTTACAGTGTCCACAGAAAACACAGCTGTCGTTCTCATCTTTCAGTTCAAAATGTTTTACACGGTGTGCACACCAGCCGCTCTGTTGGGGGATTTGTCGTGACAGCAAAGACAGCAAGATGTTATGAGAGCCAGATATTTGCATGCAAAACTGAAAGAGCACATAGTCGTTTCACTGTGTCCCTCTCATACTGATGACCGGGGACGGAACTGTCACTTTCTAAAGATCACTGTTTCACATGTTGCTCTACATATCGAGCCATGATAGGCAAGATGTCATTGTTAGGACTGCAAGGAAAACATTTATTGACTCTCTAGAGAGCAAGAAAAGCAGCAAAGGCCACTATATATATATATATATATATATATATATATATATATATATATATATATACACACACACACACACACACACATATGTACACACAAACACACACACATACACACACACACACATATATATATATATATATATATATATATATATATGCTTTTAACTGTTCCTTTAACTGATCGTCGGGTGAGTCCGCCATACCAGATTGTCCCTAGGTGTAAATGTGCATGTGGGACCTGTGATGGCCTGGTGGCCTGTCCAGTGTGTCCCCTGGCCTGCCGCCCAGTGATTGCTGGGATCTGGGATAAGCTCCAGCATTCCCGCGACCCTGACAGCAGGATAAGCGGTTTGGATAAATGGCTAAATAAAGCTACTCCATATATGCATATATATATATGCATATATATATATATGCATATATATATATATATATATATATATATATATATATATATATATACAGTGCTGCTTGAAAGTATGTGAACCCCTTGAGCAGTTTAGATGTTTCTGTTGTTTTACCATGATTTTCTTATTCTATCATCACCAGTTTTTATGTCAGATATATGTTTATCAGTTGCATGTACTTGTTTAGTGGGACTTGTTTAAGTAGCCCAAAAACTACATGAAACATGGAATTAGTGTATGTGCAAAAGTAATTGAACCCCCAGATGCATTGGTTAAGTCAAGCAGGTAACACACTGAGGTGAAACACATTTGGGTGCTTAATTAATCATTTAAGCAGACCAATGAAATGAGACATCCTTGGGAAAGGGTTTGGCCTGCACTAATTAAAAGAGAGAGGAAACCAACCAAACCACGGTGGTCCCATACAAATCAACAATGCCGAGAGCAAAGGTGATATCCGAGGACATAAAGAAGAGGGTAGTGACAGCCCATCAGTCTGGGGAGGGCTATAAGACCATCTCCAAAAGATTCCAGCTCCATCCATCCACTGTAAGACAAATAATTTACAAATGTAGGGCCTTCAACATGACAGCAACTCTGCCTAGAAGTGGACGCCCACCAAAACTATCACCCAGAAGCACCAGAAAAATAATAAATCAGGTAAAGGCCAACCCACACATCACCTCTAGAGAGTTGCAGACCTCTCTGATAGCATCTGGGACAAATGTGCATGCGTCTACTACTACTACTACTACTACTACTACTACTACTACTACTACTACTACTACTACTACTACTTTTGGCTGCTCCCGTTAGGGGTCGCCACAGCGGATCATCCGTTTCCATCTCTTCCTGTCCTCTGCGTCTTCCTCTGTCACACCAGCCACCTGCATGTCTTCCCTCACCACATCCATAAACCTCCTCTTTGGCCTTCCTCTTTTCCTCTTCCCTGGCAGCTCCATATTCAGCATCCTTCTCCCAATATACTCAGCATCGCTCCTCCACACATGTCCAAGCCATCTCAATCTGTCCTCTCTTGCTTTGTCTCCAAACCGTCCAACCTGAGCGGTCCCTCTAATATAATCGTTCCTAATCCTGTCCTTCTTCGTTACTCCCAGTGAAAATCTTAGCATCTTCAACTCTGCCACCTCCAGCTCCGCCTCCTGTCTTTTCGTCAGCACCAATGTCACCAAACCATATAACATAGCTGGTCTCACAACCATCTTGTAAACTTTCCCTTTAACTCTTGCTGATACCCTTCTGTCACAAATCACTCCTGACACACTTCTCCACCCACTCCACCCTGCCTGCACTCTCTTCTTCACCTCTCTACTGCACTCCCCGTTACTTTGGACAGTTGACCCCAAGTATTTAAACTCATATGCCTTTGTCACCTCCACTCCTTGCATCCTGACCATTCCACTGTCCTCCCTCTCATTCACGCATAGGTATTCCATCTTGCTCCTACTGACTTTCATTCCTCTTCTCTCCAGTGCATACCTCCACCTCTCCAGGCTCTCCTCAACCTGCACCCTACTCTCGCTACAGATCACAATGTCATCCGCGAACATCATCGTCCATGGAGACTCCTGCCTGATCTTGTCCGTCAACCTGTCCATCAACATTGCAAACAAGAAAGGGCTCAGAGCCGATCCTTGATGTAATCCCACCTCCACCTTGAACCCATCTGTCGTTCCAACCACACACGTCACCACTGTCACACTTCCCTCATACGTATCCTGCACCACTCCTACATACTTCTCTGCAACTCCTGACTTCCTCATACAATACCACACCTCCTCTCTCGGCACTCTGTCATAAGCTTTCTCTAAATCTACAAAGACACAATGCAACTCTTTCTGGCCTTCTCTAATACTTCTCAATCAACATTCTCAAAGCAAGCATCGCATCTGTGGTGCTCTTTCGTGGCATGAAACCATACTGCTGCTCGCTGATCGTCACCTCTCCTCTTAACCTAGCTTCTATTACTCTTTCCCAAATCTTCATGCTGTGGCTGATCAACTTTATACCTCTGTAGTTGTTACAGTTCTGCACATCGCCCTTGTTCTTGAAAATCGGTACCAGTATGCTGATTTTCAAGAACAAGGGCGATGTGCAACTCTGTGCATGCGTCTACAATCAGACGGAAATTGAATAGCCATGACATTCATGGGAGGGTTGCTAGAAGGAAGCCTCTGCTCTCAAAAAAGAACAAAGCTGCCCATTTCAACTTTGCCAGAGAGCACTTGGACAAACCAGAGACCTTCTGGAAGTCCATTCTCTGGACAGACGAGTCCAAAATAAAATTATTTGGTCATAATCAAAACCAACAAGTTTGGAGAAAAGCCAACACTGCATATGAAGAAAAGAACCTCCTCCCAACAGTTAAGCATGGTGGTGGAAATGTGAAGGTCTGGGGCTGCTTTTCTGCTTCTGGACCTGGACGACTCCATATTATCCAAGGAACCATGAATTCTCCGGCATATCAACAAATTCTTGACCAGAATCTCCTGCCATCAGTCAGGGAGTTGAAGCTGGGACGAAAATGGATTATGCAACAAGACAATTACCCAAAGCATTCCAGCAAAACTACAAAGGCATGGCTTCAGAGAAAGAGGATCCGTACTCTGGATAGGCCCAGTCAAAGTCCGGACCTTAATCCAATTGAAATGTTGAGGCGAGACCTGAAGAAGTTGGTACATACCAGACGTCCCTCCAACCTCTCTCAACTGGCTGAGTTCTGCAAGGAGGATTGGGCAAAAAGCCCCATAAGCAGATGCGAGAGACTGGTTAGTGGTTACCGAAGACGTTTGGTTGAAGTAATGGCTGCAAAAGGAGGAGCCACAAGCTACTAATACAAGCGTTCACATACTTTTGCACATGTTAAGTTTTCAGTTTTTGTGAAATAAACTACCTTTGTTGAATCAAATAATGAAAATATATCTCTTTTTGTGTGTGTGTGTCCATTATTTGGAAGGTGTGCTTTACAAATTGGGATTTGGATGTATGTGTAATAAGCTTATTTTAATGTTTTTAAAAAAAACAGTGACCATGTCTGTGTGTGTGTGTGTCAACTTTTGTAGAATGGGAAATTGAAGGATTTCCAAGAAACGCGTACAATGTCATTGTTACAAGACAGGAAATAATGCCATCAACACTTGGAGATTTACTTCTCTCTTTACCCCGACAACTTCCTCCTGGCTGCCTCCTGCCTCAGATTTCGGGCTTTAAAGCCTTTATGTGTGTGGGTTAACTCGAGCTCTTGCGAAGAGCTGCAAGTGTGGCATCACATTTCTGATTCCCCGCTCACCTCCCCTGAGATACACCACGTGTTTCGCGGGTATCTGGTTCTCTGCTTTCTTATCGAAGAACAAACAGGAAGTGTAAACTAGTTCAGCGTTGACGTCTAAGATAAGTATCGCAACTGCTTTTTTTACCCGCACTTCATTTATAGATTTCCAGTTTACACGCAAGAACATACACTAAACATTCGCCCCGCTCCCTAAACTCAACTCAAGACTTAGTGCAGACTCAGGGGTCCATAACTGGCAAAGAAAAGGTAAAAGAAAGAAAGAAAGCCATAAAAGAGCAGAACCATTGGTAAAAGATAAACCCAAGACAATACATAAACTTTTGGGGGGGGGGGGGTTCCCCCTTTTTCTCCCCAAATATATCCGTCCAATTACCCCACTCTCCCGATCCGGGGAGGGCTGCAGACTACCACATGCCTCCTCCGATACATGTGGAGTCGCCAGCCGCTTCTTTTCACCTGACAGTGAGGAGTTTCACCAGGGGGATGTTGTGCATGGGAGGATCACGCTATTCCCCCCAGTTCCCCCTCCCCCCTGAACAGGCACCCTCGACCGACCAGAGGAGGCGCTAGTGCAGCGAGCAGGACAAATACCCACATCTGGCTTCCCACCCGCAGACATGGCCAATTGTGTCTGTAGGGACGCCCGACCAAGCCAGAGGTAACACAGGGATTCGAACCGACGATCCCCGTGTTGGTAGGCAACGGAATAGTCCACTATGCTACCCGGACGCCCCTCAAAAAGTGCTTGTGTCTCAGTATCTCTCTCATGTCTCTTTCTGTCGCTGTCTCGCTTCTCTGCTCAGTTGGCCCCTCCCCCAAATATGAGTCTGTCTGCAGACTGCAAGACATGGGTGTAATGTGGAGGGGGCCTAACTTGAAGCAGGGGGCTAACTTGAAGTTGTTCCGATCGCAGTGGTCCCACTGCCGGGGTTGGTAGCGTGTGGTACTGAATCTTACATTAGCTAAACCCTTGATGATTACATTATCAGAGTCATGGAGCCGGCAAATACATTTATACATGAGATTTCTTAGAAGAGCCTGAAAGGTACTGACTCCTGCAGCCACAGACATTTCATTTGCACTACACCATCTAGGCCTTTTTAGCACTATTCTTATAGCATCATTATAAGCTACTCGAAGTCTCTGTAAGCTTGCTTTTCTGTAGTGTGACCACAGGTGTGCAGTATAAAGTGGTGTACAATATGTAGTTTGACCACAGGTGTGCAGTATAAAGTGGTGTACAATATGTAGTTTGACCACAGGTGTGCAGTATAAAGTGGTGTACAATATGTGTTTTTGACCACAGGTGTGCAGTATAAAGTGGTGTACAATATGTGTTTTTGACCACAGATGTGCAGTATAAAATGGTGTACAATATGTAGCGTGACCACAGGTGTTCAGTATAAAGTGGTGTACAATATGTAGTGACCACGGGTGTGCAGTATAAAATGGTGTACAATATGTAGTGACCACGGGTGTGCAGTATAAAATGGTGTACACTATGCTCTGAAGAGAAACATCTTCACACTAACTGAACACATTGCCTATAAATATTGTCTTTCATTTGTTCAGTAATATAATGTCCAAGATATTTCACCTTATTACATATCCCAAGATTATTACCGGACAATTTAAAATCAGGAAATTTTAGATAATTGACCTCTTTGGTTCTGCAGATCATGACAACACTCTTACTAGCATTGTGTTTGATATCGCACTCCACACCATACACATAACATATATGAAGGAGCTGCTGGAGACCAGCGCTACAGGGACTAAAGCATGACAAGGTCATCCGCATACATAATATGGTTCACCAAGGTATTACCCATCATGCACCCAGTGTTACAGGCTTTCAGCTGCTTGGACAAATCATCAATATACAGATTGTAGAGAACTGGAGACAGAATCCCCCCTTGTCTGACACCATTGGTGACCCCAAATGGGGCTGAAACGCTATTACCCCTATTTCACTTGCATAGTCTGGTGGGCACACCAATAAGCCAGGATTCTCACAATGTATTTAGGGATTCCTCTTTGACTTAATTTAACAAACAACTTTCTATGATTAACACGATCAAGAGCTTTAGAAGCATGAATAAAACATAAGAAGCGATGAGTTTTGGCCTCTGTATCTGTTAATAATTTCCTTTAAGGCATATACACATAAGTCAGTGCCTTGTTTAGCTTTAAAACCAAACTGGTTATCCGTGGAGTTGATAAATTCATGCACTTTATCCAGCAGGATTCTTTCTAGGACTTTTGACAGTATGCTGTCTAGAGCTGTAGGCCTGCAGTTCTCTAGGCTGCATACTTTACCAGCTTTGTCCTTAATGACTGGCACTAACAGTACAGACAACATTGAGTTTGGTAACAAGCCATGGACCATAAAGTCAGTAAAACAAATAGCAAGGAGAGGCGCTATCCTCGGACTGGCATGTTTAAGGTGTTCAGCAGTAATATGATCCAAACCACTTGCCTTGTTAACAGACAGCTTGTTTATAGCTTGGTACACCTCATGTGACAGGATCACCATTGAATCATCACTTTCAATATCGCCCACCTTAAACAGATCACTTTGGACACAGTTGAATAAGGTACTATAATGCTGTCAGCACAACTCAGCAATATTGTCTGTACCGGAGATAGTACCATCAACGGTGCATGGTAGAGAGGTTTTACAGTTGTTGAGAACTCTCACTTCTTTCCAAAAATTAGCAACATTGTTTCCGAGCAGCTTCCTAGCCATGGAATCTGCCCTCGTGGCTTGCTCATTTTTACAAATGAAGTGAATGGTCTCCGGGTAACCAAGAGGTCTATTCCGTTGCCTACCAACACGGGGCTTGGTCGGGCACCCCTACAGACACAATTGGCTGTGTCTGCGGTTGGGAAGCTAGATGTGGGTATGTGTCCTGGTCACTGCACTAGCGCCTCCTCTGGTCGGTTGGGGTGCCTGTTCTGGGGGGGGGGCTGGGGGAAATAGCGTGATCCTCCCACGCGTTACGTCCCCCTGGTGAAACTCCTCACTCTCAGGTGAAAAGAAGTGGCTGGTGACTCCACATACAGTGGAGGAGGCATGCGGTAGTCTGCAGCCCTCCCCGGATTGGCAGAGGGGGTGGAGCAGCGCCTGGGACAGCCCAGAGAGCGGGGTGGTTGTCCAGGTACAACTGGGGAGAAAAAGGGGGGGGGGATGAAGCGAATGGCATACTTGTATCTTGCATTAGTGAGCTTCTTGTGTTCAAGCTCAGGCCCTTGCCTGGGTCTGCCTGCCATAGCCCGCGATTTAAAGGCTTCACGGGCTTCTTCATGATACCCAGCTACATACTTGTTCCAACCAGGCCTGATGTTATGTGTCTTATTTTTATACTTATAGAAGGGCTTACTACCTTCATACAGACCACTAACGATATCATCATACACGCAGCAGGGACCTCTCTTACGCCTCATACCCTTACAATTCATGTCTCTGCACATAACTGCATCTCAAAGCAGATGTATATTACCCGAAGTTTCATCGGTACGGAGATGATAGGCTAAGATGATAGGCTAAAAGAAACAGGATAAGAGGTAGCAAATAATGTGCAACTATGTATTCTGAGAAACATGTCATTTAATAATTAAGGGATAATCCACGGTGTGTGTTGAAGAATTTTAACGCATGATGCGGAGGCAATGAACCGCCCGATGTGAGGTGGAGGGTGGTGGCATGCAATCAGAAAAGTTTACAATCATAGACCATCAGTATGAGTAAGTCTATAGGCTATGAGGTCCTGAGTAAACATAAATAGGTAGTAATAAAAAACATAAGCTACTGAGTAAAAATACACTACGACTACTTTCGGCCGCTCCCGTTAGGGGTCGCCACAGCGGATCATCCGTTTCCATCTCTTCCTGTCCTCTGCATCTTCCTCTGTCACACCAGCCACCTGCATGTCCTCCCTCACCACATCCAAAAACCTCCTCTTTGGCCTTCCTCTTCTCCTCTTCCCTGGCAGCTCCATATTCAGCATCCTTCTCCCAATATACCCAGCATCTCTCCTCCACACATGTCCAAGCCATCTCAATCTTGCCTCTCTTGCTTTGTCTCCAAACCGTCCAACCTGAGCTGTCCCTCTAATATACTCGTTCCTAATCCTGTCCTTCTTCATCACTCCCAATGAAAATCTTATCATCTTCAACTCTGCCACCTCCAACTCCGCCTCCTGTCTTTTCGTCAGTGCCACTGTCTCCAAACCATATAACTGAGCAAATATACACTGACCAGCCAAAACATTAAAACCACTGGCAGGTAAGTGAATAACATTGATTATCTCTTTACAATGGCATCTGTCAAGGGGTGGGGTATATTAGGCAGCAAGTGAAGTCAGTTCTTGAAGTTGATGTGTTGGAAGCAGGAAAAATGGGGAAGCATAAGGATCTAAGTGACTTTGTCAAGGGCTAAATTGTGAGGGCTAGACAACTGGGTCAGAGCATCTCCAAAATGACAGGTTTTGTGCAGTGTTGCCGGTATGCAGTTGTCAGTACCTACCAAAATTGGTCCAGTGAAGGACAACCGGTGAACCGGCAACAGGGTCATGGGTGCCCAAGGCTCATCTATGCACCTGGGGAGCGAAGGCTAGCCGGTCTGGTCCGATTCCACAGAAGAATCGGTAGCTCAAATAGCTGAAAAGGCTATTGCTGGCTATGATAGACAGGTGTCACAGCACACAGTGCAGTGCAGCTTGCTGTGTATGGGGCTGTGCAGCCGCAGAGCGGTCAGAGTGCCTATGCTGACCCCTGTCCACCGCTGAAAGTGCCTACATGGGGCACGTGAGCATCAGAACTGGACCACAGAGCAATGGTCTGTTACGTCACGTTTTCTTTTACATCATGTAAATGGTGCGTGTGCGTTGTTTACCTAGGGAAGAGATGGTACCAGGATGCACTCTGGGAAGAAGGCAAGCCGGTGGAGGCAGTGTCACGCTCTGGGCGATGTTCTGCTGGGAAACCTTGGGTCCTGGCATTCACGTGGATGTTACTGTGATGCGTGCCACCTAGTCAAGTCAACTCAATTTTATTAGTATAGCCCAATACCTACCTAACCATTGTTGCAGACCAGGTACACCCCTTCATGGCAACGGTACTCCCTGATGGCAGTGGCCTTTTTCAATAAGATAATGCGCCCTGCCACACTGCAAAAAATTGTTCAGGAATGGTTTGGGGAACATGACAAAAGAGTTCAAGGTGTTGCCCCAGCCCCCACATTCCCCAGATCTTAATCTGATCGAGCATCTGTGGGATGTGCTGTAAAAAACAAGTCTAATCCCTGGAGGCCCCAACTCGCAATTTACAGAACTTAAAGGATCTGCTGCTAACGTCTTGGTGCCAGATACCAGAGGACACCTTCAGAGGTCTTGTGGAGTCCATGCCTCGATGGGTCAGAGCAGTTTTGGCAGTGTCATGGAATTTATTGTTTTATCAATGTCAGTACAAGTTTCCCACTAGCTCAACCTAAGCTTCTCCTTAAAGAAAACTACAACTCCCATGGTTTCCACACTGAGCCCTCCTCTTCCTCCATTGTAATTGACACACCTTTGCCTGACCCTTTTCTTGTGAATGTATAAATACCAGTGTTGGAGCACAAAAGCTCTCTCTTTCTCCTGTCTCCCTGGCCAGAGGTAAATGTACACTCACCGGCCACTTTATTAGGCACACCCGTCCAACTGCTCGTTAACGCAAATTTCTAATCAGCCAATCACATGGCAGCAACTCAATGCATTTAGGCATGTAGACATGGTCAAGACGATCTGCTGCAGTTCAAACCGAGCATCAGAATGGGGAAGAAAGGTGATTTAAGTGACTTTGAACATGGCATGGTTGTGGTGCCAGACGGGCTGGTCTGAGTATTTCAGAAACTGCTGATCTACTGGGATTTTCACGCACAACCATCTCTAGGGTTTACAGAGAATGGTCCGGAAAAGAGAAAATATCCAGTGAGCGGCAGTTCTGTGGGCGAAAATGCCTTGTTGATGCCAGAGGTCAGAGGAGAATGGCCAGACTGGTTCGAGCTGATAGAAAGGCAACAGTAACTCAAATAACCACTCATTACAACCGAGGTATGCAGAAGAGCATCTCTGAACGCACAACACGTCGAACCTTGAGGCAGATGGGCTACAGCAGCAGAAGACCACACCGGGTGCCACTCCTGTCAGCTAAGAACAGGAAACTGAGGCTACAATTCGCACAGGCTCACCAAAATTGGACAACAGAAGATTGGAAAAACGTTGCCTGGTCTGATGAGTCTCGATTTCTGCTGCGACATTCGGATGGTAGGGTCAGAATTTGGCGTCAACAACATGGAAGCATGGATCCATCCTGCCTTGTATCAACGGTTCAGGCTGGTGGTGGTGGTGTAATGGTGTGGGGGATATTTTCTTGGCACACTTTGGGCCCCTTAGTACCAATTGAGCATCGTGTCAATGCCACAGCCTACCTGAGTATTGTTGCTGACCATGTCCATCCCTTTATGACCACAGTGTTCCCATCTTCTGATGGCTACTTCCAGCAGGATAACGCGCCATGTCATAGAGCTCGAATCATCTCAGACTGGTTTCTTGAACATGACAATGAGTTCACTGTACTCAAATGGCCTCCACAGTCACCAGATCTCAATCCAATAGAGCACCTTTGGGATGTGGTGGACCGGGAGATTCGCATCATGGATGTGCAACCGACAATTCTGCAGCAACTGCGTGATGCTCGGTCATGGTTGTTCAGCAACTAAGCTTATGCCTATCAAATTTGGTTTCTGATTAAAAGTAAAGGCCTTATGCTGTGTTAACCGAGGTCACAGCCCGCGATGCCAGTGCGGTAATGGACGGTTATGGTAACGTGGTCACAACAAGGGAAAGACGCGCAATGATTTGGTAACAAGGCAAAACATTTCCGTGAGCTCAACTGTCTGTCTAATGTGTCTGTGAGTCAGAGGTTCCTGTCTTTGTATGTTTGGGGCCTTATATTGTTTCTCCTTTCTGCTATTCTGCTCTTTTTCTTTTCTGGAAACTTAAGTTTTACCCTGCAGTACGATGGAATTACGTGGACCATCAAAAGCAACGGCGGCTGCATTCTCTCCGGCTGTAGTGTCACAGATAAAATTGTGGAGAGCACATACGTCTTTCCCACAAAATGGCACATTTGATTTGGAAACTTTAGCACTAGTTAGAGAAGAACTGGAAAATTCTGAGAACTCTCCACAAGGTGCAGAAGTTGTGATCGACTGGCGTTCTTTTGAATTGTGGGAAATTGAATCCGTTCACAGATGCAATCTCCTGCAATCCAAAATAACAGCTAGAATTAGCGCCAGGTTACAACTAGAACAAACCAAATTCATTGAAGGAATCTATCCCATCTGTAGCTCACCAGAGTCCTCTGCGACCGCCTGGTGTGAAGCCTGGTGATCGGGGCAGGGGGGAGGGGAGGAACAGTACATTCAAATGTTTCAGTTGCAAAGAGCCTGGACACAGCTACGGAAATTGTAGAGTGCCCCGTAATCTACACAATTTCCCTAAACAAATTGAAAAGAATATTTGTAAACTTCAATCAAACTACCGCAAGGGTCTAGCAATCCACCATTTCACGGTAGAGAACCGTGGCCTCAGACAAAAGAAACATTCATTCATTATCCAAACCGCTTATCCTTACTCTGGGTCACGGGGATGCTGGAGCCTATCCCAGCAGTCATTGGGCGGCAGGTGGGGAGACACCCTGGACAGGCTGCCAGACCATCCACACACACACACACCTAAGGAAAATTTAGTATGGCTGATTCACCTGACCTACAAGTCTTTGGGCTGTGGGAGGAAACCCACGCAGACACGGGGAGAACATGCAAACTCCACATAGAGGACAACCTGGAACGACCTCCAAGACTGGACTACTCCAGGGCTTGAACCCAGGACCTTCTTGCTGTGAGGCGACCGCGCTAACCACTGCACCACCGTGCCACCTATCTTAACTCATCCCATTCTCTAATATAACTTCCTGAAAGAGTATAAGGGTGATTCTTCAATTTGGGGCACTTTTGGCTTTTGAAATTTTGGAAAAAAAACCCCAAAAATTTTCTTTAAACTGTTTTTTTGTTTGTTTTTTTTCCCCAAAAAAGCTCTATTAAGTGGTCTGGAACAAATATCTTAGCACAGCTTTGATTGTCCTATTCAATAAGTTTTGATATTACGATGCTTTTTTTCAAAGTTGTAACAGCAACGGCGGTGGTGTAGCGGTCTAAGCATCGGCTTTGTGTCGATGCAGTTGCCCACTGGGGACGTCCGCGCCCCGGTCTCGTCAGGTCCGACTATGGCCGGACTCGATGAAGCAGCAATCATTGGCAGCGCCGTCTTCGGGAGGGGGCGGAGTCGGCTTGTGTTCGTCACATGAAAGCGTCTCCGGGTCGCCTGGTCACGGAAGTGGCGAGGCGACTCCCTCGAGACTGCCGCCCGGAGAGATGCGGTTGGCGACCGCATGCAGTACGAGGGTGGGCGTTTGAACTAAAATAGGGATTGATTGGCCAATAAATTGGGAGAAAAAGGGAAAAATCAGAAATAAATTTAGAATAAAAAAGAGTCGTAACAGCAACATGTGATGGTAATGACAACTTTCACTTTTTGGAGAAAAAGCTGGCTAAGTCTTACACTTGCTAACCTAACTCGTTAGCTAGCATACAACGCACAATGAATATACGTGAATAAAGTGAAATTTATTATTTCTGGACTAAACATCCAGTCAGATCAGGACATATAAATCTTCAGATTACTTACAGTTGTGGACATAAAGTCATGCTTCTGCCATGACTGCTCATGCCGCCTCTGGCACTTCTTATTTCCATGGCAACCACGTTGATTTTGTTTGAAAAATTAGCAATTTGCACATTTTTTGATAGATATCACTATTTTGCATACATCTGTCATTGCTATCACGCCGAACGTTTTAGGGAGCAATCACGTTTTTTCAAACAAAAACAATGTGGTTGCCATGGAAATAAGAAGTGCAAAAAGAAACGTGTTTTAACAAAACGCATATGGCTTGAATGCTATAATATTTGAACTGTCTCATTTCTTTCTAACTTTAAATGACCTTACTTAACACTCGTTGAACTTTAATACTTTAGAAAGCAATAACTTGCTAGGAGGGGTTACTAGCACACCCCAGCCACAAGACAGCTTTACCATGCCCGGCCCTAACAATAACACTGTTTGCAGATTCAATCAGTCATCTATTCAGTCTCCCTGTGATGGACTAGTGGCCTGCCCAGGGTGTCTCCCCGCCGGCTGCCCAATGACTGCTGGGATATATTCAGTCTCTCAGGAAACGTCACAACTCTTCCCCACCTGGTAGTATACTGTTCAACTGGCGGGGCTTGAGTCGGGCTCAAAGGTTATTTAGGAGGTGGGTGAGGACATTTAGGAGGAACTGGAGGATGCTGTTCCTTTTCAGCGGGGAGTCCTGATACTTTGGTCCAAGGCTAATCACACATCCAACGTCATGACCGGTTGGCCGCTGCAGTACTTGTGCAAAGGTGTTGACCGTTGCGGTGGTATTGACTGTTTCCACAGTCTACAACTGAAATCAAGCTAAGCATGGAGACACACTCTAGGCCCTACGTATCTGGAGTGCTCTGAGAAAGCTCCCTCCAGATCCTTGTCCCTTCCTTTCTTGTTCTTATACCACTGGAGTCGAAGACCCATTCTCTGGATGGGCATGGGGCCAGACAACAGTGACTTCTTGAAGATGTCTTTGTGGGGCTTAAGGTGATTATATACTGCTACATACTTGACAACAGGCATGAGCAATAGAGAGCATTTCCTTCTCAATTTGTGCATAGTCGCCTTATTCAGTTAACAATCTGGGTGAGAAGGCAACAGGCTGACTGTCGTGCAGAGGGACAGCTCCTTGTCCAAGTGGAACAGGGTATTTGGACTTGGTTTGAGGATAAAAAAAAACTTGAGCACTGTGGGATGCCTGCACAACATCGCTGAGTCTGTCAAAGGGTCACTGCTGTGCTGGCATGCAAACTCTACAGCACTCTCGAGGAGCTGTTGTATGCAGAGTATGCATGGAGGAGTATGCAGAGTATCCTCTTCATGGAGGTTTGGTATAAACATCGACAGGTAAGTCACACAGCCTAAGAAGCACAGTGTTTATCAGTTGGTGGTGGCATGCGCTGGACCGCCTCGACCTTTGCTGGCTTTGGCTGCAGATCATCAGCTATTATGAATGTCCCCCATGTGGCACTGACGGTTGACTAATGTGATATTTGTTGAAATGACCCCTCAGACTGGAGCTTGTGACGATACTACTACAACTAATTTTTTGACATATTTCTATACAATCTATACAGGTTCCAAAATGTTTAATAATAAAAGTCATGTATGTCTCGGTGTCTTTTTATGTTGGTTATTACTGCAGCCCTCCCCGGATCGGCAGAGGGGGTGGAGCAGCAGAAAATAGGGTAATTGGCCAAGTACAATAAGGGAGAAAAAAAAAGGGGGGGGAGCCAAAAACAAAAAAAAAGCAGTATACCCAGGAGGACACTGTTGGGGACAAGCACTTGAGGTGGCACCAAATTTGCCATCTCCAACAGCCTGGGGTTGGATGGACTCAAGTGATTGGAGACCCTTGTGCTCAACTCTTCCACAGGCAAGCTAGTCCATCCTTGAACTCTTAAGTTGTGGCCACAAGAAAGCCTCCTTAAAGTGCACACAGATCTGTGTCAATGTGGAGGAGACTGTGAAGGAGACAGTAAAGAATTGGTTCTTCAACAACAACAACAAACAAACAAACAAATGTGTTTCTGAAATAACATTTTTGCAGTAAATCTTTGTTTTGGACACATTCTTTTTAAGCTAAGTTGCGAAAATCAGATTGAACTAGTCTTTAGAGTCACTGTATTGTCAAGGTTAATGAAGAAAAGGATTAAGATTTTAAAACTCTACACAACATACATGGAACAGAAATGGTATTATAAAGTCTAGCCTAGGTCCTCAGACACCATGATTTCCTTCTCACCAGCGTCACTGAATGCACAATGAACTACTCACCTGACCAGTTTATGATGGTATCACATCACCTTTTCTGTGTTATCATTACATGATGCAAATGACATAATTTGGATATGGCAGATAGTAAAGTGCCACGAGGTGTTTTTGTGATGGCTCCATTTCTGAAAATGTTCAGGGCCCCAAACCGTACAAGTGTACCCGAGTTTCACGTTTTTATGGAAAAGTGACCGTCATTTTCCCATATCTCCTGGACTACCAGTGTCTCAGAGATGGACTAACAGGCACTGGGGTTGTAAAGGATCATCTGTAGAGGCCCTGAAGACAAGAGGCCCTCTGGGGCAAAAGATGAGTGGCAGCTCAAAGTGGTCCCACTCTGGCTTTGAGAAAGGAGTGCGGCTCTTTTTACTCTCCTTTTGCTTTTAGATCGGTTTGTGTGCTCCTAATGTCTTCATTTCACTCTTTCTGGTGTGTGTCTCTTTCACTCTTCATCTCTTCATCACTCCCTCGCTCACCGCATGGCTCAGTGTCTCGGTCTGTCTCGCTTTTCCTGATGTACACAAATATGAAAAGGTATTTATCTCCCATTGTTGACCAACATGGCATATGCGGGTCTCCACCGTACTTCACACACCAACTTAAAGACTGAACTTGGCTCAACGTGATGCCCCCGCCCACAGCCCAAGATGATACGTCTGGTTCCATTACACATCATTATAATATTACTACAACAGTCCCCCGATACGGGACTCCCCCCCCCCACACCAGCTCCTAGCATCTATCTACATAGGCTCGCTTAGCTTTTCTCAACAGCCCTTAAAAACTGCTGCTAAATTTGACAGTTCCCCCCCCCCCCAGATGTGTCAAGTTATCGCAGTTCATCTCTTCCTTTTCTCGTCCTTTTTGAACGGAGGAGGCTCTCAATCACCTCCCCAAACGCTTGGATATCTTTAGACAATAAGTAAAATGAAAAAAATAAATAAATTCAATTCAATTAAACATCACTTAGTAGGTGGAAAAATTGCAAAGGGATGTCTCTTTTTGACAGCATAACATCACGTCAATAACGTTTAGAAACACTTTTCAATTAAAAAAAAGTGTGTGTGTGTGTGTGTGTGTGTGTGTGTGTGTGTGTGGGGACGTAATCCACCCAATTATCCAAACTGCTTATGCTGCTCTCAGGTGGCGGGGATGCTGGGGCCTATCCCAGCAGTCACAGGGCGGCAGGCGGGGAGACACCCTGGACAGGCCGCCCGCCTGGCCTGTTTTTTTTTTTATGCGTCATTCGTGAACACACCGTGACACTGGGTTGGTGCATGATCAGAAGAGGACACCAGTATCCAGACTGTGTTCACGCTGGACCGGTGTTGCACCACAACGTGCGACCCGTCACATCATGGGACCCCCTTAAAACACGCTGTTGCGGGCCGGGACATGTCAAATCACAAGGTATAGTCTCGAAGGGCTGTACAGCCCGGTACGGTATACTCCAATCCACGACACTCCCCATCCCCGGGCCCTGGACACGAAGAACGCCGCAAGAAAAACCCCAAATTCAGGCATGAGGCTGGAAATGGTTGGGGTAAATCCAGTTAACGTAATCGGACATCCCACATCCTGTCCTTTTCCTATCGGGCCCCCGCTCTTGTGGGATAACCTGCCTGCTGCCATCAGACAACCAGAGTCTGCTGAGTCCTTTAAATCCAAGGGGTGGGGGGGTGGAGGGGGGGTAGTGTAACGACCACGAGTAAGTAGCCTCGCTTAGCCCTTAGCTAAGGGGTCGGACCCTTTAGTCGACGGCTAACGTTCGAGGCAGACCAATCAACAGACCAAGTAGGCTAGGCTACAGCTGCCAACTGCCGCACAAAGATGTTAAGGGATATCAACGTTTTAAAA